>NW_014557658.1:0-2541 GCF_001313825.1 Dinoponera quadriceps | reverse complement strand
AACGTTGCTTCGATCCATGGTAGCTTTACCATATGCCACAGTCCACATTCGGAATGCGTCCGCGCATTTAATTTTGTTAGATTCTTTGATCCATTTCTTGGAATAGGCAAAAATCGAAGACGAGCCAAAACACGTCCAAGCAAAACAGCTGTCAAAGATAAACTGAATATACAAAATGGCCGAACTTGTCGGCATAAGTGAGGGACATGAGTACCAACATAACGCCACAAAAAATTCGAAAATCGAATATACATAACCCGCGGAAATTCAAAATTCGCGATACTTTTTGAACAGACCTCGTACGTTCGAAACGTTCAGAATTGGCAAATCGAAATGGAGTCGTCTTCCATCACGACAATGCCAGACCCCATACTTCTTTAACTACTCGGAACAAATTGTTAAGGCTTGGCTGGGATGTTTTGCCTCACCCTCCTTATTCACCGGCACCCTCTGACTATCATTTGTTCCGGTCGCTGAAAAATTCTCTGAACGGGAAAAACTTTGCTAATAATGAAGCTGTTAAAACGCAACTGGATCAGTTTTTTGCCGATAAACCTCAAACGTTTTATGAATGTGGAATTATGAAATTGGTAAAAAGATGGCAAGAAGTCATAAAAAAGAATGGTCAATACATTATTGATTAGTACATATTTTATATATTAAATAAATTGTATTTTATACCAGTCAAAAAACCGAACAAACTTATTTGCCAACACAATAAACAATGGGATGTTGTTAGTTGTACAAGGCGTAATAATTTTGACCATAATATTAGGTTGGGGAAAAAGAAATCAATTATTTTTAATTGAACTTCTNAAATCCATTATTTTTACGTGAATTTCAAAAATTTATTTAACATGTTTCGGATTGTCCGATTTGGGTCAAATATGCACCATTTTGTTTTATAATTTGTTGCCATTTTAAAGGTAGCTTCATAATGCCTCTCTCATAGAAGTCTTGGTCCCTATTGGCGAAAAACTCTAGTAATCGATTTTCACAATCTTCTCTTGATGCCAATTTCTTATCACTAAGGAAGTTTTGCAACGCAAGAAAAACATGGTAATCGCTTGGTGCCGGACTATATGGTGGGTGCATCAAAACTTCTCAATTAAGCTCCCGGAGTGTCTGGCGAGTCACTATAGATATGTGTGGCCTGGCGTTGTCCTGATGGAACACAATACCTCTCCTGTTGGCCAATTCTGGCCGTTTCTGGTCAATCGCTAACTTCAAACAGTCCAGTTGTTGACAGTAGAGAATCGAATTTAGTGTTTGGCGATATGGAAGCAACTCATAATAAATTATTACTTTCCAGTCCCACCAAATGTACAGCAGAACCTTCCTGGCCGTTAGTCCTGATTTGGCCACCGTTTGAGCTGCTTCACCGCGCTTTGACCACAATCGTTTTCGCACAAAGTTGTCGTACGTGACCCATTTCTCATCCCCAGTCACCATCCGTTTTAGAAATGGGTCGATTTCATTCCGTTTGGCCAATGCTTCGCAGATGGAACCATCAAGTTTCTTTGTGTTAATTGTTGTGGCACCCAAACATCGAGCTTCTTTTTAAATCCAGCTTTATGCAAATGGTTTAAAACTGTTTTATGGTCTATCTTTAGCTCCTGGGCGATGCTACGACTGCTAACATGCCGGCCGATTATTTCTGTGATTTTGTCGACATTTTCGACGACGGACCTACCTGTGCGAGGTGCATCTTTAAAATCAAAAATACCTTAACGGAATCGAGGAAACCAAAATTGCACGTAATTGGCTGTTACAGTATCGGCACCATAACCACCATTCACAATTACAGCCGCCTACCTTGCATTTTCGCCTTTATCAAAGAAAAACTGTAAAATGTACCGAATTTTTTCTTTGTTGACTTCCATTTTTAACACCCTGTAACACACAACTGATTGAACCAAACAAAACACAACAAAAGAATTTTTTTAGTAGTGCGAAATGTCACCTTTCCAACGAGCATAAATCTGAAATTGTTTGATCCATACTTTACGAGATATCGATCACTACAGCCATCTACCGAAAAATAATGGATTTCTTTTTCCCCAAACTAATATATATACAGGGTGTCCCAGACCACCCGTCTCACCCGATTTTTTCGTAAACGCGACATTTTAAAGAAAAATGTTTCAGACAAAAGTTTTGTGACTTCGAGGGGCACATAAGATGGTGTCATTGGTTTGACCTTGGATAGTCGTTTGAAGATCACGTGAAGGTCATCTTTAATTTCTTAAATAAAAACCCCCATTTTTCAATGCATATTCTTGTAGCTTACCTCGAGAGCTTTCCAAAACGCTATAATGAAACGTTTTTTTAATCAGTACTTTTCGAGTTATGAGGATTGAAAGTTACGGTACCACCGGCATTAGCATTACCCAGTGATGTATGACATGTCTGATACTGTCACGTAAGGTGTAACAAAATTCTCATTCCTAGCCATGTCGTATTCAAACGCGGAAGCTTGTGATATGATGCTAATTTTAGGTGAATGTGATGGTCAATTTAGAGCAGCTGCAAGATTGTGGC
>NW_014557657.1:0-460 GCF_001313825.1 Dinoponera quadriceps | reverse complement strand
GTTTTCAAATTGTTACCCTTCAACAGCCTGGCAATGTGCCAATCTGTTATAAACGGCTGAAACCACATTCCGGTACGTTTCCGGCGGTATTAGTTCTATCTCTCTAGGTATTTTCCATCTTAACCCATTCACGACCACGACGGTCGATTTTAGACTATGATTTTGTAGCTGAATTTCAGGTATTTAACGGAGTAGTAACTGGGTCTAAAGTGTGATTCTTTATGTTTTGGGTGTGCTGAATCAGAATCCGGACTCAAAATCAAAAATTATGACCACAAAATTAAATATGGCGGTTTTTATGCTAAAAATTCTCAAAAAATTTGTCATTTTCAAAGTTTATCATTTTTTTCAGGCATAAAACACATAAATGTATGGAGTTTTAATCAATCATCGGTGAATAAATTTGCTGTTAAATTTAACAGGGAATTTTTACATTTATGCTTTTTTTGCCAAAATGGCG
>NW_014557656.1:0-1434 GCF_001313825.1 Dinoponera quadriceps | reverse complement strand
AGGACATATTGACTTAAAAACTAAAATTTGTATAATTTTTAGAAAACTTATTTTATTTTAATGAAACTTTTATAGCAAAGTAAGTGGCCCATGGGCTATACAGTTATTCGATAAAATCTCCTTCAGCGGCAATAACAGCTTCAACTCTCTACCTAAAACATTTGCATGCTCGAATCACATGATCCTCATCTATATGCGTCATTACTCTGGTAATAGCTGCTCTGAGGGAATCAAGCGTATTATGGGGATGTTTATTGGTCTCCTATTCAACAACGCCCCATACATAATAATCTAAAGGATTAAGATCCGGGGAACTAGGAGGCCACATGTTTGGGGTTATGTGATCATGCAGATTCTCGGACATCCAATCTTGCGTTCTCATTGCTTTGTGTGAAGGAGCAGAGTCCTGTTGGAATACGTATGCCTTCCCACCACTCCCGCTGTCTATCTATATNACCACTCCCGCTGTCTATCCAAGGCTTCACAACTGTTTCCAAAGCCTCAACGTAGGCGGCGGCATTCACCCGAAGTCCTTAAGGAAAGAAATGGGGTGGCATGACGTATCCCTTATTGCTCACCGCCCCCAAAACTATGACAGTTGCCGGAAACTTTGTGTGCATAACACGAGGAACATCTGAAGGATCTGCACAGAGCCATCTATCATTTCGTCTGTTTATTTTTTGATCTTGATCAAAATTTTTTTCGTCAGAAAAAGACCAGAGCATATCCGAGATTTCAGGATGTTTTAACTTGTTTAGAAGTTGTTGTGCCCCAATGAATCGCTGTTCTCGAGTTTGTGCAGACATGAACTGACCTCTATGCATTGCGTAAGAGTTGTACTGGAGGTCTTCGTGGATAATGCGACGAATTGTGCACTCAGAAACTTGGAGATGTTTCGATATTCCCCTTATGGACTTTGAAGGGTCTTCATCAATAATACCCTGAACTTTTTGCACAAACTGTGATGTTCTAAATTTATCAGAACGTGCTTCATGTTTTTTACACTTGGCAACACTTGCCACATTGCCATCAGATGCTTCTAACTCTCGACGAACTTTGTTAACAAAAGATCTGGCGACTTTCAAAAATCGGGAGATTTCAAGATCGCTGTGATTCGCGTGTATAATGATGATAACAGCGTGTCTTTTCATTTCCTGAGTTAGCTTATTGTCTTCCATTTTTAATTTGAGGTAAAAAAAAAATTAAATCAATTGCTATGAAGTGCCAAGCACATATGTGAGTGTCCTCAAATACCTGACGCACCCTGTATATACTCAAAACTTGCCTATCGGGCAACGTGTACTTGGCTATCGGGCAACGCGCTGCGTGATAACACGGGGCATACATTTTCTGCTTCATTGATATAAAATTAGATAGTACCAACACGGTACTTGCATGACGTGTTGAGCATAGCATGCACTGACGTGCCGGCAC
>NW_014557655.1:0-925 GCF_001313825.1 Dinoponera quadriceps | reverse complement strand
ATATATACCGTATCTTGCTGCTGCTTCTTTAAACGTAAGCTTTAGATTGAAAGAAAACAGACATCACGAGCATACACACACACATATACATTTTCTCTCATACACGTACACACACAAATACACGATAGATAACCACAGCAGTTATTGTAACAACACAACCACCAACCAACAGTCGTATGTATATGTAATAACCATTACAAAGAATTCTGGAAACAAGAAAGTACAAATAACAGACAAGTGACACGTACGGAGGCATTTTATTGAGAAGCCGCTCGAGTCGCTGCTGTTTGTCAACTGATATAGAGAGGGTTTAGAAGAGAAAAATAGACGCAAAAAGAGAAAGAAAATAGAGTAAATAAATAGATAAAAAAAAAAGTAAAAGTACAATATAGAGGGAGGAAACGAGGGTGGAGAGAAAGACCGAGGGGTGGGAAGAGAGGAGGGAGGAAACCCGACGCGACGCGCCGTTCCGAGGATAAACAAGGATAAACCGTATTCCAAATTGAATCGGTTGCAACGATTAACGGTCGTCCTTAACCCTTTAACTGGTACCGAAGAAAGAAAGAGAGAATCTGAGGGAGAATCCATCCCCGCACGCTCGCCGACAAGTTCACGTACGTGGTCGGGGCAGTCGTGTCGATCTCGTGCTATCAGATCGAGATCGCGATAACCGTGAGAGCCGATACCGAGAAAGCGATATATGTGTATATACACGGGAATGTGTATGTGTATGTATATTTCATTGTATATATGTTCATTATATGTATATACCTTCTCTCTCGGTATCGCCGTATTCAACGGTCATTCGGATTTTCGTTTGATACCACGTCGCACGATACATGTATATGTATGATAGAAATTAGGAAAAAAAGAGATCGAAAAGATAGCAAACGTTGTTGTATGTATGTATATATATATATATATA
>NW_014557654.1:0-201 GCF_001313825.1 Dinoponera quadriceps | reverse complement strand
TATTTAGTCGAAAAGATTCTAGCCGAAACATGAATTTGCATTATTTCACTTTTCTGATGTAGAATCGAAAGAGACGTTCGCCGCCTGAAATCTGCAATGCTGCCGCATGGAAATAACGTAATAAAGCAGAATATTTCAATCACACTCGCCAGTTTGCATTCGTTCACGTTTTAACGTATGAAACGCAAGATTCATTCGACA
>NW_014557653.1:0-1014 GCF_001313825.1 Dinoponera quadriceps | reverse complement strand
AAGGTTCATCCCCAGTGCCAATTGTTTATTTGATTTTGGGTTCTTCTGAATTCTCCAGGGGTAACTTAGTTTCACCTCTGTTAATTGCGGAAGTTACGTAGCCAGCGCGCAACGACAAGGCGTCACCCCGTGCGCGGGTAACATATGTGTCGAACATGTAAAACATTCACAAATGAGTAGGCTGAATCCCGAACACCGAAGAGCGATTGATATACGGGCCACGAACCTTTATCCCTCCTCTTACGGAAGTCCCTGAAGCTTGCGTCCTTCACGCAATTCTCACTATCTGTCAATATCTACATGCCTTCGATCCGCGATCCCTGCGTGCGTCGACGGAACGTTACGTTCCAGGTTGTGGTCTCTGGTTGCGGCGAGACTGCAGGAGGAGATTTCCAATACCTTTCTTTAGCGTATTGTTTCCGGTTGCTTTGCATATACTGTTTTTCCTCGTGATATGAGACGGACACAAAGCTTCTTGACTATATTCTTTTTTTTTACTTTAGACCCCTTCTGGCGTTTTACCTCGTCCAGTTACCATTATGGCTCCGTCTAACGTTTTGTTTGAGTTATTGAAGCGATAAGTCGAAGCAAAAATGTCAGTACAGAAAATTAAAAGTGTTTGATACAGCCTGGCCACCTGTTCTCTCCGTGTGGGCGCTTCTCTTTAAAAATTANGATGTCGTCGGAAACTCTCGTAACGGATGAATCACCCATCCCGATATAAATCTATTTAACAGAAATTCTATCAGCACATTATTAATGCAGACGCTATCGTTTTCCAAGCGATGAGAAATCAATTCCTCCTTTTACAAATTAACACAGAAGAATAACATATTATATATTGCACTCGTTATGAAAATTTTTACTTTAACAAAAAGTAATGTTTGGAATGACAACAAAGTGTATACTGTACAAACGAGTATGCTTTAATTTTTCCTACGCGATATTGCAGATGGCACTACAATAACCATCTTGAATTAAGGCCGTATACTTTCTTGTGGAAAAAACTGCGCA
>NW_014557652.1:25625-47520 GCF_001313825.1 Dinoponera quadriceps | reverse complement strand
TATTACCAAGTTTGTACTCATATAAGAAAATGACGCGAATGTCGGCAGAATTCATATCGGTAATAAACTCAAAAGAAATAAAAAAGGGAAGACCTTCGAGAAAACCTATTTTGTTGAAATGAGTCTCTGGCAATGGACAATACGAGTATGAATGAGGTTATGCCAAATACAAAAGTATAACGAAAACAGGGTAGGAAAACGTCCGCATGTAAAGAGAATCCGACATTTCATACGCACCAACCTAATAGAACGTTGATCACGGATTGGAAAATATACATCATGTTCTTCATCCCTAAAACAGATTCTGATAAATTTCGTCCTATCTCTCTAGCCCTCTGCCTCGCTAAAATAATGGAGAAAATGATTTACAATCGTCTCAACTGGTGGCTCGAACACCATATGAAATTTCCTCAATCCTAATTCGGCTTCCGCAGAAACAGATCTTGCATTGATAATTTATACATCTTATATGCTAACATCCTAAGATCCTTTACTAAGGGCTCCTCTACTGCTGCTGTATTCCTGGACATCAAATCTGCCTTCGACAACGTCCTCTGGGATGTCCTACTTAAAAAACTCAAAGCACTTGGCATCCCACCTTGTACCCTGTCTTTCATTTACATCATCGCCGAAAAAGAAATTCACTGTAAATTCGGCGATATAGACAAAATCCTTTGGACATTCAAAGGCCTTCCTCAAGGCAGTGTCCTTAGTCCTATCCTGTACACCATCTGTACTTTCGAGTTGGAAGATGCTCTCCCACCTCAATGTAACATTATTCAATACGCCGACGACATTGCCATCTTTTCCGATCTTTACCCCATCCCCAAAGCCATTGAATTTTTGGAGACTTCGTTAAATAAAATCAGTAGAAAACTTCACGATTTAGGCCTCAGTCTTTCCCCCAGTAAATCGAAATGTTGCATCTTCAAAAAATCATCAAGCCACCTCAATATTAATCACCCCCGAGACACCATTCCGCAAAATTCCTAAGCATGATCCTCTCTTCCGATCTCAAGTGGAACAAACATGTAAATCATATTTGGAATACCTGTCAAAATCCTCTCAAAATCTTAAATTGCCTTAGACATATCTGGTGGGGTGCAGACCCATCGATTCTGCTCGGAATTTATAGGGCTCTCTTTCGTTCCAGACTCGAATACGGAGGTTTCCTTCTCCACAACCTCAGTTTCGAAACCTATCAAAAACTCAACAGAATCCAATATAAGGCCCTTCGTTTAACGCTAGGATACAGGACGTCCACTCCGATTAATGTGATCTTGGCCGAATCCAAGGAACCTACCCTCGATCTCAGGTTTGATTACCTATGTAGAATGTTTCTAACCAAAACTTTAGCCTTAGATGGCCACCCTTTAAACCTACACCTGGACGACCTCGCAGACCTCTTCAAAAACTCCTCCCTTCGCTCGACTTTTTCCAGACTTCCCAAGCTACTTTTGTGTTACTATGACACTATTCACTTCTCTGCAAATTTCTACTCCAAGGACAGACTCCACAGTGACTCCCTCCCCTTCCACTCCCAATCCTTTACCTTCTCACCCAAGGTCGACCTAACCTCAGGCTATTACCTGAGGGACTCACGTGACCCGGACGTATGCATGGACGAGCTTTCCTGCAATCTTGAAAACGAATATCTACACCTATTTGCTGACGGCTCCAAGTCCCCGGAAAATCCCTTTGCTGGTCTTGCCTTTTCTTCCGCTAACGAAGAATACTCAGGCCTCTTTAGAGCTCCAGTCTTTCTCCCAATTTTCTCGGTGGAAGCCCTGAGTGTCAGAGAAGCCCTATACGCAGCTCGTTACTCCAACTTCAGAAAAATAAGAATCTTCTTCGACTCTAAATCGATACTCACAGTTCTAAACACAATTGACATTGCAGGAAAAGTCAACCCCCACGTCAGTAACATAAAAGACGTCATCAACGAATTGGAATCCCGTGTTTTCGATATTTCTCTCGTTTGGGTGGCGGCTCACATGGGCATTTTCGGTAACGAATTAGCCGACAGGAAAGCTAAGGAGGCGTCCACCCGGGGAATAAACACCCTATTTAAATGTCATTCTTGCGACTTTAAAGGTCATTGGAAAAAAAGGCTATACGATGACTTCGAGAATTGGATACAAGAAAACTCCCTTAACAAAGGAAGCTTGTTCACCCAGTATTATCACTTCCTCGGACGCAAACCCTGGTTTGAGGAATGTAAGCTCAATCGAAAGCCGGTAATTTCGATTTGCAGGCTCAAATCGAGGCATACCTATTTGAATAAAAATCTTTTTAGGTTTAAAATCGTGGACTCCCCCGAATGTCCTTACTGCAATACACTCGAGTCCGCGGATCATGTAATTTGGCAATGCCCTCGCTTCGAGGTTCAGAGGGATATCTTGTTGCAAAACGGAATGACCACCTTTCGTACCCTGCCTTGGCCAGTCCATTTCCTTCTAGCCACCAAAAATCTGAAAAGCTATACTCTACTAGGCCAGTTCATAAACGGAATAAACATATTCATATAACCCTTCTTGTGTGTTCAATTGCAGGCGTTCTACTGGGTCTAAGTCCGTAACATCTTAAGACCATAAACTACGTCCACCTGCCGCATCCACTCCACCTACATTTGTAGCCTAGACACATAAGTTTGGGTGCGATTGACTCTCGACAAACACATGCGCTAAACTAAGCCACAGCGGACGCGTAATTATACTTTCTTTCCTCTTTATTTTTTCTCCCGTCTCATCGCTTATTACTCAACTTTCCCCTCTGCGTATACAACCACCCTCAGTTATTCATCCAACAAATTTATTTATAAGATTATAAAAATTTTGTTTATTCATCGATGCCAAAACTATGTAACCCACGCAAACTAACTGTGATATTATAGCGCTCATGGTCGGATAGGTTAAGTTCCTAGACCTTGTATACCTTTTTGTACACCCTTTACGTGCAATAAAAAAAAACAAGGCCAGAAATATAAATAGCTACCTACGTATGTGTAACTTGAACGGAGAAAGTTACTTATCGCTCTGTTGAGCAGTCCATGATCACTGACTGAAAATTTTGCGCTCGACAACATTCGGTACAATTTCGACGAAGCGGTGGCGGTCTATCTATATGAGTTTTATGCCATGGACGATTGTAATGTTCAATACATTCGCGATATTGCTGAACCTCGGGATCCGCTTTGATGTGAAACGGAAATTTGTCCCATAATTCCTCTACAGAAGTAAAATATTCACGCAATAGAACAATCTTTGGAATGTATCCTAATTGTTCGGCGTTCAATGTCACAATAGCCCGTTTGTTCATGAGTAGAAAGAAAAACATTCTGTTACGCATGCGCGCGCGACGAACTCGCATGCAAAATAACTTACTTGATTCTAATCGCTGCGCGATCCATTCGCGTATAAATAGTAGTATACATTAACACTTTCACAACCGCATGTTAGCGCAGTGAAACGTCGCCAGTGGCCGGCAATATTTTGGAAGAAAAAACTTTACGTAAATTCATGAAACAATTAACATTATTATGACGTGCTAAGAAAAGTTTTGCAAGTGGCTTGCCACTGGTACCACGTGGGAGTCACCGGCAAATAGCGACTGGCCTATCAATGGTACCACGTGAGTGTCACCGGCAAATAACGACTGGCCTACCAATGACACCACATGAGTGTCACCGGCATACAACGACTGGCCTGCCCATGACACCACATTGGTGTCAGCGGTTGTGAAAGTGTTAATCTACCGCACTATTGTGCATGTGTGTATAAGTGAAAAACAAGAAGAGAGAGAAAGAACGATAAAAGCATGCGCCGCACTATATGAACTTCGTGCGACAACAACAATCAATAGGTTTGTCGAATCTCGATTATAAGATACGGTTGTTACCAAATGTGATAATTCAAAATATGCGTAGACATGGTACTTTATTACCAAATTCGATACGTTGCATTATCTGTGGTTCTTCCAATTGCGGTTAAACGAATGCTTTGATAAGTTTACTGGAATGTCCGCACAGTGTGCGTTTCGAAAACATTTATATTTATGCGAAATCATTGCATCAACCGAAATATCAATATCTAGAAAAATTATTCAATTCAATAGATGAAATTGGATATCATGCATTCTCCGATAATCGTGACGTCATATTACCGAGCGAAGTGCTCCTCGATTCGGTATTCGTGTTTGATGATGTAATCTGCGATAAGCAGGACACAATCAGAGAATATTTCGCTATGGGTCGACATTCGAATGTTGATTGCTTTTATCTATGTCAAACATATGCTAAAATACCGAAGCATTTGATACGCGAATTTACTATTACTCTTTCGACAAGATGGCACTAACATGAAACATATATATAATGATCACGTGAACACCGACATATCGTACAAGCAATTTTGCCGTGAACGTTAGCGACATAAATACAGTTTCGTTAAAATAAATAAGGATTATGCATTGCAAAACGGTCGATATAGAAGAGGTTTTAATGATTTTGCCGTACAGTGATAAAGAAAAAAAATACATGTGATTTTTTTTAGTGACGCCTGAAACAATAATAATAATATGGAAAACTTAAATAGTATCAAATTAAAGGATAATCTCCAAAAAAGAGAAAATACTATAAAACAAATCGCTAAAACGCGTGAAGTAATTCGTAAAAAACATAGAATGTTAAAGAGCAGTATCAGGGAAGAGGATATTGCATTGGGAAAACAATTTAAACCGATTGTCGAACCATTGAAACGTATTGTTGAACATACTAAACCGAAAATTATTTCAAATAATAAAATTAACAGTAATGGTAATGAAAAAGACAATAAAAATGATGATGATAATAATGATGATGATGATGATGTATGTATTCACCACACCAATTCCTGCATATTCGACGAAAAAAAGAAAACGATTAAATGTCGCATCATCGTCATTGTACGATTCATTAACAGAACCTCAACATACTGACTTGAGAGAGAGAAGACGACAAAAGACGAATGCGATCATAACATAGTCTCATGACATTATTACAAAAATAGATACAGAAAAAAACATTGATCATAATGTATTATTGCAACAAAGTCGTGAAATATCAGTCGATCATCTGGGTCCGTTAGGACAACAATATATAACAAGTCTTCTCAGTAACAATCGTGAAATCGATTATGTTTACGGCGTATATATCAATAATAAAGGATATATGATGCACGGTAATAAGCAATTCAATATAAATCCGGATGATTCCATTACTTTAAATGGTACCGAGTACATGGGAACACCAGGTCTATACGAATTATTATTCAAATGACTCCTTGATGAAACGATCTTCATTGATAACGATAAGCAACAATACAAAAATATAATTTTGACAACAAACATTCACAGACGCGAACACAAAGCCCTTATGCCGATAATGGGTAATAAAGGATATAAATGTAAACATATCATCGCGCCACTCATAAAACACACGGGAGCGGGCAGACGAATAACGAATACTGTGAATTCATCGAATACATTACCGATTCCATCAACAATGAAATTATCAAATGTATTACCGATTTAATCAACAATGAAGTTAACTGACAATAAAATAGAATATACTCATTGGAATGATCCTAACAAATTGGTAGAACGTTTCAGATTACTCGACGCGTCTCGTAGAGCCGGCAACAATGCTCACGACAACGAGATCTTAGCGATAATCGAGGAGCTCCGCGAGGCTGGATTTATTATCAATTAGATAACTCGTAAGAATACACGTATCAGAATGTCGGTGAATAAATTCGGCGCTTTTCTGAAAAAACATGGTAACGGCAAGATAAGAATAAGAGTGAAATTCGTGACAAACTATACACTTTACGATCATACGTTTGCAATAACACGCTCAGTTTAGACACGGATCTTCATTATAACGCGAAAAAACTTAAAATACAAAATTTAGCCGCCCCAGAACTCGACACTGACGCGATTAATAAACACTATATTGATAACGCATTGCATGCGATAAGGGATTAAATTGATACGTCACTGGCAGTTGTGGAAAAACTCATTGATAAAAGTAAAGAAAAAATTCAAGGTGTCATCGCAGATCTAACGAAAAAAATAAACAAAGTGATCGAAGATGTAAAAGTGATTGATGAATTTTCAAATAACATAACCTCGCTGTTATCAAATGAAACTAAAGTAAAAGATGTCATTACGGATCTGACGAATCGAATAAACGTAGTGTTCGAAATTTTAAACAAAGATGTCATCTCAGATCTGACGAATAAAATTGATACCATTTCAATAACCATAACCTCACTATTGTCGAGTGAAAATAATACACAAGATGTCATCACGGATCTAATAAATAAAATTGATAATAATTCGATTACCATTATATCAAATGAAAATAATATACAAAGTGTTATCACAGATTTAATGATTAAAATAACTAAAATAAGTGAAGAAATAGAAGTTATTAAACAATTGGAAACGAAAGAGAGAGAGAACAACAACAACAATACAGTGACAAAACTAATAAAACCAATAAATCCAATAAACAATGACAATGCAACAACAACAACAATTGCTCAAAATTCTAATTGAATTCAAACGGAAATCGTTAATGTTATCATGCTCATCATGTGAGCCGAGCATGATGCGACAAACGATCTCTAAACAATAACAAGCGGGTTACTAACCAACAACATAAGTAAACATGAAACACGCGTGTCTCATCACGTGTTCGGGTATAAGAACACCTAATTATCATATCGTATCAAAAAACATTGCGACAGTTGAACATGATCAAAAAGGCTTCGTCCGATCGAAGGTCTATCAATCTATTCGTTCTGCTTGAAAAAAAAAAACGTTATATCAGTATATAAACTAGGTGCCTTGAGAGCACAAAGAGACCGTTGACGAAACGTTGAGTGAATTCTCAGAGAGAGAGAAACCTTCAAGAGAGAAAGATTCAATCGTACATTGAAAAACAACATGTGGAAAGCCTTTACACTTAACGGTTCATATAAATGGATTGAAATATTACCACAATTATTATCGGTTTACAATCAACGTATACATCAAACAATTAATACACGACCGATAGATGTAACACCCGTCGTTGCTAAAAAAAACTCTTATCCACTGTATACAATCGTATAAAAATTGCCCCACCAGCGAAATTTCAACTCAACGATCCGATGCGTGTGAGCAAATTCAAAACGATATTTGAAAAAGGATACACACCTAATTGGTCCACCGAAATCTTTCGCATCGCTAAGATACAACGAATCAATCCTGTAATGTATCTTCTGAAAGATTATCGTGGTGATGCGATAACAGGCGGTTTTTACGAATATGAATTACAACGAGTTGTCAATCCAAATGTTTATTTAATAGAAAAGATATTGAGCAAACGAGGAAACAAAATATATGTGAAATGGTTAGGAATGTACAGTTCGCACAATTCTTGGATACCAAAAATTACTACGCTGTAATTTATTACACAACGAATCACACACACACACACGAGGCATCGTGTAACATTTCACGCATCGTGTAGCATTTTACGCATATGCTAAAAATAATCACAAGGCCGTCCGATTCATCGTCAATGATCAGAATTATCATCACCGTTGTCTTATCGTTGTTTTATCGTTTCCCGACTATGGATGCATCCGGTCGCATTCATGGTCGGTGTATGGTGCATAATTATCGTTACAATCGTGGGAGAATTCGACGATGCGGAAATAGCACTTGAATATTTACGAAAATATGGCTATCTCAAAATCAACACTTGTCAATGTCATCGAGAAATATGGAACAAGTCTTACGTCACGCTCTCGGATTATTTCAGGAATATTATCAAATACCCGGATAAGGTGAACTGAATAAAATCACATTAAACAAAATGCGCGAACTGCGATGCGGTCTCCCAGACCTTTTGGATCAAACGGATCGATTCAAAAACAATGAGTCTGTTCGTTTTCGCTGCACTGCTGAACTAGTGCAATAAGTTGAAGTAAAAAAACATATACTTGTCTCGCTTCAACTTATTGCACTAGTTCAGCGGTGCAGCAAAGACGAACAGACCTAATATTTGGCCAAAAAAACATCTTACATGGAATTTTCATCTCGCCGATGAAGAAACTATGAAAGTAACGCAGGCCGTGTTCGATCTGTGGGGCGCAAATTCATCACTATCTTTTAACCCTTTGCACTCCAGCCTAGTAATGCATAGAGGCTATTAGTTCCAAGTACATACCTATGATGTAGAAGAAAAATAGAGTCGTTTCAATAAAACAAAATTTTTATTTCTTAGCTATTTTATAACAAAACATATTCTAACTTATATTATAAAAGAAAAACATAAATTTTAGGACTTAAAATTTCTTAAAGTGCCGAGGCAGCAAAACAACCATGTCGCCGCTACGGCGACAGCGGAGTGCAAAGGGTTAAACGTGTATCTTTGAATCCCGACATACTGATATCGTTTCGTGAGAGCGTTCACACGAATATTGACAAGACAAATATTGAAATGTGTCCGAGCTCTTTAGACAGTCCCGGTGGTGTACTCGCTCACGCATCTTTTCCCACCGGAGATAAGGATTACTTCACGGAGGTGCACGTAGATAGAGCAGAACAATGGCATATTCATATTAGTAAAAATCCTCCACGCACACACAGCCTGTTATACGTAATCGCGCATGAAATCGCCCACACATTAGGTTTGCATCATAGTGAACACGAATCATGAATCATCGTTCAATTGGCGAGATATTTCCAGGAATACCGACCGAAATAAAGACCGCATTTCGATATACTGACGATAATTTATACTTCGTTAAAAATCATTTCTATTACAAATTTAACGATTTTATCAAACTCGTCACGGCTACTGGTAAGTTCGACCTGCAGATCGTAAGTATTACTTGTCCGCGAGACAGTTTGTTAAAACAATTACGAGACCTACTCGGTCGATTGATCCAAATCGACTCTTTCGCAACAGCAACGAGAAAAGAAGAAGAGGGGGAAAAACAATAACGTAAGAAAGAGAGAGAAAGAGAAGGGAAGAGAAAGAAGAATACAACGAACGAGAAGGATCACGATTCTCCAATAGCTCCGCATAATTTATCTTCTTTCATTCCTGTCTTAACCACGAGAGATCGCGCATCATAATGTATGTGTTAATCGACAACGAACGTTCCCCCTCTTCCTCTGCCACAAGTCCAACGGTGAGATGACCGACACGAGAAAACGAAAATCATACGACGACGACGGTTCAACAGAAGGATTCGTTATAAATAACAACGATGGTCAGTCACAAAACAAAAAAATTAACAACAAATGGAACGAATGAGTTTTATTGCTATCGTTATTAAAATATTTTTACTCACTTGTCAAGTTACATTACTACTACTATTTTGTTCACTAGAAACGATGAAAACATAAACATTCCGGTTCGAATCTTAACGAGGAAATATTTATTGATGAAAACGGGTTACAAATTTATCGAAACAGGAATCACAGCAACACTTCCATCCTATGTAAGCATCGTCATAGACGACAATTACGGCAAGGGAATCCCGCTCTCAGCGACCATATGGAAAAACTTCCTTGAGCAAGAATCAAACGTGATATCGAGTATACGACGCAGTGGCAACAATGCGGGAGGAGGAGATTTCCCAAACAATATTCATATCGACAATCTAATGCTACGCTTCGGAAAAATCAATAATCTACCAATACTAACACTGGAAACGTCCACGACTCGTCGCCTGTCTCATATTATCTGCCACTTCCAAAACTGTCCCTGTAAAAGCCCTATTCTCTTGCCGCCGCAACACACTACTTCCGACTAACTCTCTGTATCAGCCAGAATCAGTCTCATACAATCAGTATCGACCAATCTCTCTGAGTCTATCGCGATATTCCACGGTATTTCCTTAGCAGACTTCGCTAATTGTTAAAACCTCTCGGCTCGACACTTCGGCATAGTGCTCCGATACAATTGTCGCGAATGTATCTGCCATCCAGCCAATTCGTCCACAAGTTGAGCCACGAGACGACAGCTCATGATAGCCTTCGCTCCTAGGCATCTCAGAAATCCAATACACCTCGATCAACAAATCCTTGTTTTACGTACTATTCACCATAGTCGATCCACCTAAATTGTAAGTCTCTATTTTATATTTAAACATGACTTTTAATAATTTCAATCAAATCTCAAATCCCACTTCACTCCTTAAATACATACATACAAGCGTAATTATTATTTTCCTTGTATTATATAATGTTGTTGTTCTCACCATATCGATATGTTAAACATTCTTGTCACATTAAATCCGATTGTATTACATTAAGTTACACGGATTACTTTTTACTTAATCTAACTTTTTACTTAAACTATCTTACTTTAATCTTCATCTTTTATTTGCATTATTCCAATAATGCAGGTTTATAAATGTTTGTTTAATGTTAACCCATATTTCTCATTATTTAACTTTAGCTAACCGTTTCATCTTTTAAATATTATATCTTTTACAATGACTTTTCTCATCAATTTATCACTATTGTTAATCCATGTGAGAACCAAATTATGTTATTAATATAATTAATAAACTGTTTTATTCAAAATGCCCTAAATTTAACTAAGTTTGTTACATTTATTCATTCATTTCCTTTCAATTACTTCAATCAAAATTCCCCTTTCAATACTCTCATATGGTCCTATCCCAGGTAAAGAGATTAAGTTCTTGGATCTAAATAAAGGACCACTTAACGTACGTTGTGCGATCAGAGTAAATGAGTCTTTCCGGACCTTGACCTAATTTGCAGACCTGCCAGTATGTTTAGGCCTCGCTAGTGCGCGAGTATGCGATGTTTGTTGCGTAAATTCTCTTCCAGAACATAACACCTGTAAAACCTCGATTTCTTTGCTGCACGCAGATTCTTCATTCGATTTCCTATAGTCAACATTCTACATTCGATTTTTTACAATCTACTTTCTACATTCGACTTTCTACACGCTTTTCTACACGCTACAATCGGCATTGAACGTTCAATATTCGATATTCTAGTAAATTATATACAGAGTGTCTGTTTTCTTTTTTAAATGCACCCGTATAAAAGTAAAACGAGTTAATTTAAATAAAAAAGTCATGCATCATTTTGCAAAATTTGCAACAGTTAACGAGAAATTAATTAATCTGTCTAAGCTAATAAACGCATAGAGAGCAGTAGGCCGAACACATAGAAATAAAATATCTTCGATTGGCGCGCGATGATGTCGCGAATCGCGGCTCGTCGCGTTTCTCTGCCCGTAGCTACGAAACATAGCGACGCATAATTAACACATATTTACATACGCGTAAGATATCCCAGTATATATCAAATCAACACCGAAACAAAATGTCGTCGCTTCGGCTACATAGATATGTGTATGTAAAGTGATGCAACGAACGGCGTGCGACACAGGACCGCACATCGAAAGATAATTTCGTCTTCTCGTAATGTTTATCGTGGCAGAACGCTATTATTTCCACACCACTTTGCAGTAAATAGCATGGTACAGTGGATAGCGTTTTTTTTTATACAAAGAACAATACAAAGAGCGAAATACGTGATGTCATTATTGCGATCTTCAATATCATTACGCCGGGCGTAATGATGGGCGTGCCATGCAATGCGCAATATTATTCGAAGAGCCGAACTCTGCATATGAAAAAGAGGACGTCACTTCGAACAATTTTTATCTCAAATAATGAGAGTAAATTAGGCCTAACGGAAAAATCACTATAAAAAAACTCAGTACGTTATCTACCGCAAGGTGATGTGGAAATAATAGCACACTGCCACGATAAACATTACGAGAAGACAAAATTATCTTTCGACATTCGGTCCTATGTCGCATGCCGTTCGCTACGTCATCTTTACATACGCATATCTCTATAGCCGAAGCAGCGACAATTTGTTTCGGTATTGATTCGATACACGGAGATATCTTACGCACATATTAAGTGCTTGAATTAATTCTCGCTGTTGACTAATAGAGGTCAGTAGTTGTACTATTTCAACATGGCCGAAAGTAACTGTTGATGTATATGAAAGTACTGTCAATAAACTTTAATAATCAGTGTGTGACATTAAATCGTAATGCAAAGAACACCATTTTTTATTGCACTGAAGATGTCGGGTACTAAATTCTTGATGTTTTGTACTAAAAAAGGAACATTTGCGGAAAGCATTCTTTTTCTACTTTCATCTCAAGAAATCTGCAGCTGAAAGACATCGCTTGCTAGTGAAGGCTTATGGGAAGCATGCTCTAACTGAAACAACTTTCAGAAATTGGTTGATTCAAAGACAACAATTTTGACATGAATGACAAAGAAAGTCCTGGTTAGCCGTAAAAGTTTGGAGATGGAAAATTGGAGATATTACTGGAAGAAAATTTATGTCAGATGCTCAAAGAGTTGTCGGAAACACTAAATGTCGATGAGTTAACCGTTAACAAACGTTTAACCCTTTCGATACGAGCACTCTGTATGATCAATATGAACGCTTTCCGCCGTGACACTCCCGCTGTACAAGGCGCTGCTCCGAAAATGCACACATAGCGCGTGGTCAGTCCTCTTTTGTATGAAGATTTTCCTAAGCGTTAAATAACTGTGTTTAATCTAATACGTCATTAAGATAGAATACTCTGTTACCAACTATAGATGGCGCTCATGCATGACTGTCACATGGATATCCGATATATCCGGCGCTTATACACACAGGTCATCAGATGAATGCCGGATATATCCGGCGCTCGTACCGAAAGAGTTAAAAGTAATGGTAATGATCCAAAAATTAGGAAATTGGGTTCCACATGAAATGAGAGAAAGAGACATTGCGAAACGTCATGCTGTGCATTTGGTGGGGTCAAGTCGGTGTAGTATATTATGAGCTGCTGCAACCGAGTCAAATCATCAATATTGACCGTTACTGATGACAATAATTCAATTTGAATCGAACAATCAAAGAAAAACGCCCGCAGTACGTCAAGACATGACAAAATTATTCTTCTCCATGACAATGCTAGACCACATGTTACAGTGGAGAAAATCTTGGAGGCACTTGGATAGGATTTTTTATCCCACCCGCCCTATTCACCAGACGTTGCTCCTTCAGATTACCATGTGTTTCGGTCGATGCAGCATAGCCTTCCTGAGCAGAACTTCAGTTCTTTCGAAGATATATAAAAAATGGCTCGATGACTACAGAGTGCGGCAGCGTAACTTCCTTTTTTCAAAATTCAATAAAATGCATTTTATGAGGCACATATTTTTTTATTTTTTTTAATAATGTAGATAGACATCTAAAGTTTTATCTTACATGGTTTTGAAAATCATATCCAAAAAGTGACGCCCCCCATTAGCTATTCACTGGGTAAACCAAATTCTGACGTTTGTCTTTCGAGCATAGCGACGGATATATTGGCCGTTTCTTCCCGAATGTTAGTCTTCAGGTCTTATAGGGTCCTTGGACGGTTGGCGTAAACGCGGGATTTCAAAAAACCCCACAAAAAAAATCGCAAGGAGTCAAATCTGGGGAGCGAGCTGGCCACTCCAAATCACCTCTCAGAGAGATGAGTCGCCCTGGAAAGTGATTCCTTAAAACGGCCAACGATGCCTTTGAAGGGTGAGCTGTCACTCCGTCTTGTTGAAATCATATATCCCCTAAGTACATTTTATCAAGTAGTAGAAAAAAAATGCTCGAATATGCTCACATAACGGTCTGAATTGACTGTTACTGTGACCTGATTTTCTTCAAAAAACCATGGACCAATGATACCAACGCGTCACATTTCCGGTATCTCGGAAAGAACTGACCCAAGAAAGAATTGATTTCCGGTCCGGGACAGGGCCCAACGTGGCTACATTAAAGTGATTTCTGAAGGCACGCTGGGTTGCAATCACCGAATTGCCGTTAGAAAAGTATGCTTCTACCGCAAACGCGCTCTCCTCACTGTTCTAACGCATGATGACGACTGACTGAGGGGTGAAACAAAACTTTAGGAACCCCTCTCTAAAATGAGACCACTAGCGCCCCTCTACGACCGTTAGTTTTTTAAAGGCGAGCATTTCAAATAAGAAAGTTACGCTGCCGCACCATGTAGATGGCCTCAAAAGAACATGAATTTTTCTACCGCGGAATCCATGTGTTACCCAAAAAGTGGAAAAAGGTTGTAGCTTCCGAAGGAAAATACTTTGAAGAGAATATAATGTATAGTTCTTTTGAAATAAATATGAGTTTTTATAGCAAAAACAGCGAGAATTAACCCTTTGCACTCGAGGCCTTTTTTGCTCGCGCGAACCAGCAACTCGAGACGATTTCGGCTAAATTGGGGAAGCATTTTACAGGTACTTTAAAATCATTTATACTCAAACAAACGTATACAAATAATAAAATTTCACCAATTCATTAATTTTTATATTGAATACAACAAAATTTGGTAAATATTACACTTTGTAATTAGTTTTCGTGTGATATTTCGTAAAACAATGCCCAAGATGCATCCTAGGTTTATCTGTATACACGTATCACAATAATATGTTACTTCCCGTCTACCACCGGGCGTGTTACGGTCAGAGCAAACCTTGCAGTCCCTTTTTGGCCCTTTTAGTACTATGTGAAGCTTCCCATTTAGTCGGGTTTCATCGGTATGCAACGTCGACGCTTGCTCACGATGCTGGCGATATGATCCTCTTAATTGCTCGACAAGTGTAGTCCACGAAAGTACTTCAAATAGAAACATCTTATCGCACATCGTATATAAACAGATCGAGTTACAAAACACTGTAGCGCCGTAGCAGCGCATTTCGACTGGACGCATCAAACCTTCCGGGCGCCGTAACAGCGCCGCTCGAGGTGACGCTTCAAATCGGCCCGGCGCCATATCGGCGCCGTTCGAGTGCAAAGTGTTAATTTAAGCACCTAATACAAAGTACCGTTGAAAATCTTAAGGCATTAATTCCTGTCTTAAACTAACATGGTATGGATGAAAATTATGAAATTCAAAATCCTGTGAGCTGTTGATTTCAAGATATCTAAGTTGCTTTCAATTTACCGGGTTGATATATGAGGATTAATGGCGGCCGTAACCAACACGGCAAGCACTTGTAGATCATCCCGTTCTGGTATGTTGAAACGACGTCTTTGCCGTGCTTCACGTAGATGTTATCATTGGCGTAAAACAATCTTGGCAATCGTACAATGATTCGGAATACTGTCTTTGAGGAAACTGATTGCGGTATAATTCTTCTGCTTGTCGATAATTATTACGACACTCTCCAAGTGCCTGAATAATATCAACGATTTCGTTCGGAATATAATCTGGCATTTCTCTATATCTAGAATATTAAATCTCTAAGTTGAAATAAGGTATGATTGTTTTCTTCTACTGACAGATAACAATGACGAGTTAAGAAAGTAAATAAATTATTATTTCCTACAATTTCAGAAGAGAGATAGTAGTAAGTGTATTCGTACAATTTTTTACCTGAAATTTATTCGTAAAAAAAAGAGGTGATTTTTTACGAGTGTCGTAAAGTTCCAAAAGCGTGCAGAATCGACGAGAGGCTAAAGGTGCGTTAATCGAAGCAAGTGTGGCGGACATTATCGCGTGGGTAGCATCAAGAAAAAGCTCGAAAAGTCAAGCGCGTTGATCAGTATCGGTTTTCAACGAAATTCGGTAAAACTGGTGTGAGGTGTATACGTTTTGTTCGAGAAAATATTCGACGACTCGTAGTGAGACGAACATATGCACCGTTGCTGCAAAAGGCCTTGTTGAATCAAAACTGAACGATCGTACGAAGCAATGGTTCCATTCACGTACTGAGTACATACACAATATACAGGATGGACCATTTTAATCCATCCAGTCGAATATTTCGAAAACCAAGCCCGGGAGAGAAACATTTTTCAGACAAAAGTTGTTTGGCTTCGAGAGGACCATAAGACGGTACCATTGGTTTGACTTTGAAGAATTATTTGAAAGTCACATAAAGGTCACCTCAATTTCTTTTAATGGCATTCTCTATTTTTTATTACATATTCTTGTAGCTGACCTCGAGAGCTTTCCAAAACACTCGAATGAAATGTTTCTTCATTGAGTATTTTTCGAGTTATAAAGCTCCAAAGTTGCAATAGGAATTAATAGGAATTAATAGTCCGTAGATACAATTGGATATTTAGGTATCAATTGATTACGGAAATCTCTTCCACTGTTGATCGGAGTATCAAATTTTATTACTCACAATCAGAGGCTTACGTCTGCCAACAATACCCATGGATGATTATCATCCCTCAGAGATTGTTGATATTCTCCTTGTTCTCGAAGAATGTGAACTAAATTACCATGAAGCTTCGCGAGTTTATCGGAATCGTTACCGCAAAAGAGAACAACATCCAAATCATACTACAATCCGGGACCTCGAAATAAGAGCTCGCCAAGGCCGTCTACAAATGCTATATATTAGGTTGGGGAAAAAGAAATCCATTATTTTTTCGGTAGATAGCTGTAGTGATCGATATCTCGTAAAGTATCGATCAAACAATTTCAGATTTATGCTCGTTGGAAAGGTGACATTTCGCACTAAAAAAATTCTTTTGTTGTTTTTTGTTTGGTCCATTCAGTTGTGAGTTACAGGGTGTTAAAAATGGAAGTCAACAAAGAGAAAATTCGGTACATTTTACAGTTTTTCTTTGATAAAGGCGAAAATGCAAGCCAGGCGGCTGTAATTGTGAATGGTGTTTATGGTGCCGATACTGTAACAGCCAATTACGTGCAATTTTGGTTTCGTCGATTCCGTTCAGGTATTTTTGATGTTAAAGATGCACAGGTAGGCCCGTCGTCGAAAATGTCGATAAAATCACAAAAATAATCGACCGGCATGTTAGCAGTCGTAGCATCACCCAGGAGCTAAAGATCGACCATAAAACAGTTTTAAACCATTTGCACAAAGCTGGATTAAAAAAAAAGCTCAATATTTGTGTGCCACACCAATTAAAACAAAGAAACATGATGGGTCGAATTTCCATCTGAGAAGCCTTGGGCAAACGGAATGAAATCAACCCATTTCTTAAACGGATGGTGACTGGGGATGAGAAATGGGTCACATACGACAACATTGTGCGAAAACGATCGTAGTCAAAGCGCGGTGAAGCAGCTCAAACGTTGGCCAAACCAGAACTAACGGCCAGGTAAGTTCTGCTGTGCATTTGGTGGGACTGGAAAGGAATCATTTATTATGAGTTGCTTCCATATGGCCAAACACTAAATTCGGATCTCTACTGTCAACAACTGGACTGTTTGAAGCTAGCGATTGACCAGAAACGGCCAGAATTGGCCAACAGGAGAGGTGTTGTGTTCTATCAGGATAACGCCAGGCCACACATGTCTATAGTGACTCGCCAGAAACTCCGGGAGCTTGGTTGGGAAGTTTTGATGCATCCACCATATAGTCCGGCACCAAGCGATTACCATGTTTTTCTTGCATTGCAAAACTTCCTTAGTGATAAGAAATTGGCATCAAGAGAAGATTGTGAAAATCGATTACTAGAGTTTTTCGCCAATAAGGACCAAGAGTGGCATTATGAAGCTACCTTTAAAATGGCAAAAAATTATAAAACAAAACGGTGCATATTTGACCCAAATCGGACAATCCGAAACATATTAAATAAAGTCTTGAAGTTCACGTAAGAATGATGGATTTCTTTTTCTCCAACCTAATATAAACAAATATATATGTATATTATTACGTCAGACGAATCAGACCACTGAGCCGACAAATTTTTCGTGTTCCACAGTGACTTTGGCCACAGCTAACGGGCCGGAGTCGTACTACATAGTCGCAAAACTATTTACCTACACTCCAACTCTTGAGCGCAAGATCCCACTTCCTAGAGAGGCATGGTGGGACAGACGAAAACTCCTGGCTCCAAAAGAGACTACTTCAGACAGGACTTTTTTGGGCAAGTCTGTCAGTCGTCGGGAACCAGCAACGCGTACCTTCCCTGACCCTCCTCCATCCCCATCTCTTCTAAGTCTAGTTTTAGGACTTAGACTATTTTTCACGTCTAGTTTCAGAATTTAGACTACTCTCCTCTTTTAGATATTAAGACATAAAACATTTTTCCATGTTCAGATACTCGAGCTTATAATAAACTTACATTAAAACTTTAGGTAATTTGCTTAATGTCATCCACGCATAATGTTATATCACAATTTAAACATATAATAATATTAATTAATCGAGCATTGATTACGAGGTCTGTTAAAAAAATATCGCGAATTTTGAATTTCCGCGGGTTACGTATATTCGATTTTCGATTTTTTTTGTGGCGTTATGTTGGTACTCATATCCTTCACTTATGCCGACAAGTTCGGCCATTTTGAATATTCAGTTTATCTTTGACAGCTGTTTTGCTTGGACGTGTTTTGGCTCGTCTTCGATTTTTGCCTATTCCAAAAAATGGATCAAAGAATCTGTATCAAATTTTGTGTGAAAAACAAAATTAAGTGCGCGGACGCATTCCGAATGTTGACTGTGGCATATGGTGAAGCTACCTTGGACCGAAGCAACGTTTATCAGTGGTACAAAATGTTCTCAGAGGGCCGAGAAGATGTGAACGACGAAGAGCGTGCCGGACGCCCGAGCACGTCAAAAACAGATGAAAACATTGATGAAGTGAAGAAAATAGTATTGGCCAATCGTCGAATCACCGTTAGAGAAGTTGCTGAGCCTAAACGATTGGCTCGTGCCATTCGATTTTTACTAATGATTTGGGCATGAGACGGGTCGCCGCGAGATTCGTAACAACGCCCCTGCTCACACATCGTTGTTTGTGCGCGAATTTTTGGCCAAAAACAACACACTAATGATACCGCAGCCACCGTATTCCCCAGACCTGGCCCCCTGTGACTTTTTCTTCTTCCCGAAACTGAAGAGGCACATGAAAGGACGACGCTACGCTACGATTGAGGAGATAAAGACGGCATCGAAGGAGGAGCTGAACAAGATCATAAAAAATGATTTTTTAAAGTGCTTCGAGGATTGGAAAAAACGTTGGCACAAGTGTATAATATCTGATGGGGATTACTTTGAAGGAGACGAAATAGATATTAATGAATAAATAAATAATTTTTGAAAAAACACAAAATTCGCGATACTTTTTGAACAGAACTCGTATTTCCTAGATTCCTTATATCTATTTCCTGCTTTCTCGTATTGGTCTCAGGCTCAACGTTGCATATCTATTTTAAATTCAAACATAAAAATTCGGTACGTGGAGGCTAAGAGAGAAGGATAACCCGCTCCCCGCTTATCATACGATAAAGTATATTAATATATCATACACTAATTCGGCCCATGAAAAGAGAGGCTAAGAGAGATCCACTGTGGATACCGCCTTGCCGTGGCGGTGGAGCTTACGGCCCAATGACTCCCTTACTACGGAAATATCTCTAGAAGCACTCCCGAAACCAGAGAGGAAGACTAACTAAGAGCGCCCCCGCCCCCTTCCAGACGAGCTGTGGCTCCCTGGGGGTGAATGAAAGCGGAGTGAATATTAATGAATGGATGGAATGTGGTCGACCAACTTTGGATATTCCCCGTAAACTAGGCGGGAGGGAGTTGTAGCCTGCCCGTCCCCCAGCTTGCGGCCGTACTGCGGGCGGCGGATAACCGGGATTCGTGGGTCTGTACCTGATCTCAGCGGCTTACGTAAGTCCAGGTCTAATAAAAAAAATCCTGGCAAAGGTCCCAGGAAACCATATGTTGAACGTGGTAAAACCGTTCCCCACGAGCTGTCTGGAGCTAATGCGGGAGTTGAAGCCTTCGTGCCGGGCGTACAGATAGAACATTACCTGGAGTATTTCCTCATATCCGATATCCGGAAGGATAAATCCGGCAACGTCTAGCTCGAGATCTGGGTATGCGGCCAATTGGATTGGTGCGCGCCTACTCGATAGGGGTGATGTAAAACCTTTTGCATTGTTTATGACGCGAATCTATCCCGTATTTTTTTATAGATTCAGCAAGTGAGGATAGGGTTGGCTGCTCGATAAACCGCTTCTCGGCTTTCTCACCCTTCACTAGGTTTTTTTCTATCCGGGGAAATACTCCCACCGTTATGGGGGTCCCATGATGGGCGAACCAGATGAATATTATTCATTAACTACGGCTGATAAATTTTTTTCAAGAGGGGTAAGAGAGTGAGGGTGACTTGATCGTCCGACCTGAAGGGCGGAGTCCGCTCATGTTCGGACTACCGGTTGTGGTGATTGAACGTAGAAAACGCGTCATCGTCTTCAGGGGAGTTGCTGGAGATCGATTAAATCCGAAAGAGGATCGAGATGGAGGGAGCTGAGAAGACGGAAGCAGAGGTGACAGGATTCTTGGCGCCAGCAGCGGTCGGGTCTAAGTCCCAAAAGTCCTTCAAGGCTGATTAGAGGAATGGATGCGGGATCGAAAGTCCACTGGATTTGGGCCAGACTCGTTAACGTCGTGGACGACGAGAAAGTCACGGCGCAGGACCCTACAGCACAAGACGAGGAGGCTGAGAAAGCGCGAATATTTTGATTCAGTACGGCAGGTAAGAGGAAAGTGGAACGATCCCTACTGAAACAGAAGGATCCGGTGATCCGCTCTCCGCCGAAAAACACCATCGAGAGAAGGGCGGTGACGCTTTTCTCTGACGATGATGAGAATCGAGGGGACCGCTCTCCTAAAACGCGAAGGGATCTCCGACCAGGACCAGGTACCGACGTATCCAACAACGAGCATTAATGAGCATTCGGACAACAGTGTCCAGTCCAGCATGTTGCCGGTTATATCGGTTCCCCTGGAATCGATGGTGGCCCTAAAGAAGCTCCTGGACCAGAAAAATCCAGGAGCACAGCATGAGAAACAGGGGGAGGCTGTCTAATACAGAGCAATACTATGGCCTGACTAAGACAAAACGCCAGCAACTGGAGGCCCAACGAGAGGAAATAGACCTCCGGAACGGAGGAAGTGGTGGAGAAACTGGCAGCGGCGACTGAGGCCCTTACGGATAAGAGTGAGGGCAAGCTGGGGTTATTCCAATTCAGGGCTAAATGGCCTCGATCAACAAGGCCATGGAAGGTGTCGAGAAAGTGTCAGCGCTTTCTAAAGGGCTAAAAGATATCCTGGCAAAGTCGTTAAAGCAAGTATGCTCGGTGGTTCGCGCCTCAGCAGAGAAGCTAGGGCTCCGGGCATACAGGGGACCGCAGAAGGGGACTGGGCTGGGGTACAAGGACCTCAGAACCCAGCTGAGGAGAACAGAGGAAGAGGCGGAAGCCCTCAGAAAAGAGCCGCCCTCCGGAAAACCGCCGGGGAGGTGCGGCCCCTTCTCTCGCGAAGGGAAGGTCGTGTGGCCAGCTCCCTGACACAGCAAGTGACCTCTCAGGAGAGGGAACCGCCTTCAGCAAACGGGGAGGTTAACATTGAGTGGGCAATTACGTCGTCTCCGGGAATGCGGGACGATGTTTCCTTTCCGCCCTGTGTGTCAACGGAGAAAGAGAACGAGGAGCCGTAACAACAGCGGCAACAGCAGGGGACGATCGGCGTTTGCGGCATTGCTCGATGCCAAAATGGAGGCTCTGAGGGAGGAGCTTCTTCCCCTCATGCAGGGCCTTCAAGGAGATGACCCCATCATCGCCGGAGTACGGGCGGGAGGGAAGGGACGAAGCTTGTCACTCCATTTACCCGCCTACGCTGTTCAGGGTGAAGGGGCTGGCAGGAAGGAGAAGAGAAAAAAGGAGGGGCGGATTAAGAGCCACACCCGACGTCCACAGAGGTGGGGGGTGGCGGGAAGTACACCCCCCCCCCCCCCGGGG
>NW_014557652.1:0-25618 GCF_001313825.1 Dinoponera quadriceps | reverse complement strand
CCCCCCCCCCCCCCCAGGGCAAAGGTGGGACCGCTAATGTCGGAGAAGACTGAAAAATGGGCCGAGGTGGTTAAGAGAAGTAAGCGAAAAAAGGGGAACGTCCCCTCTTTTTCCCTGGAGAAGGGAGCCACACCGAAGGCGAATAAAAAGAGGGCCGTCGCCCCCTCCCCCCCCGCCAACTCCCTCGACGAGGAAGAGAATCTCGGCGACGGCAACGGCGGTGATGATCACATGCCCGGCCAGGAAATACGAGGAAACGATACGGGATGCGTGAGCTTAAGTGGACCTCGCCTTCCTGAAGATTGAGAGTCTCCAAATAAGGAGGACCCTGACAGGGGCCCTCAATTATGAGATAACTTGCTCGGAGGGCAAGGCCAAGGCGGACGCATTTGCGGCCCGCCTGGCTGAGATCTATGCTGGAAGGTGGGAGATCAGAGTGGCTAGACCGAGGGAGGTCCGCGTCTCCGGGCTGGACGACGCCAGCGCAGCGGAAGAGGTTGCCATGGCGGTGGCCAAGTGGGACAATGCCTGAGGCGCTTATTATCCTGGGGACGATAAGGAGGAGACCGGGAAAGCTTGGGTCCGTTTGAGCTCATTACCCGGTCGCGACTGCCAATAGGATAGTCGCGGCCGGGAAAGTCGGCATCGGATTGGCGTGAGCCACGGCCTCCCGTTGGAGGAGCAATCCCTCCCATGCTTCTGGTACCTGGAAGGGGGACACGTGCAGGTACAGTGCACAAATGCGGTGGATCGGGGTGATCGCTGCTACCAATGCGGGAGGACGGGACATGTCGCACAGACGTGCACGCTGCCAACGCGATGTCCGGTCTGCTCTGATCTAGGGCAGTCGGTGGATCATCGGGCGGACGGCAAAGCGTGCGCCGCGTGAATAGGAGGGCGAGCAGGGCAAGACGTGCGGCCCCGCCGCTCCCCTTCCTCAAGCGAAAAGGATTAAGAGAGCTGCCTTATTGGAGGCAAAGGTGGCGGAGGAGGGGGTGGGAGGTTCTCCCGATGGCGGGCGGAAAGAGGCGACAATGTCCGAGACCGCCGAAAAGGAAAGGAGGGCGAGAAAGGCGTTGCCCTTCCCCCCCCCCCAGACTCTTAGAAAGGAGATGTTGGTCCTCAACATTTCCTACGTGCCAACCCCACCTCCTCGTGGTGTGAGTCGGAAACGCTGAAGGAAGTCGCAACAATCACTCCTCCTGGCGGCTGACGGGGTTCTGGTTTGGACTTAAGCTACCTTCCCCTCGAGTGGTGAGGGGGTGGGCTCAGCGGGTCCGTCGTGGGACAAATTGCCGGCGACTTGGTGCCGAGGCGCAGAAGGCACGCCAGCGGCTCGAGCGGTATGAAATCCGTTAAGACAGCAAGCTGGTGTGCTAGACCCTTGGGATTGCTGGCGGATTCTCCCACCTCCCTTCCATTCTCTTTGACTTCCACTTGACATTCTACTTCCTTTATTAACATAACATTACCGCAAAAAGAAAATCTGTTTTCACGCGGTATTCTCCAACCATTACACCCTCCATTCTTCCTGTGAATCTCACTGCATAACCGCAAACAGATAATCTGTTCCCACGCGGTTAAAAACCAAATTTCCCCGTTTCTTCCACCTCCACAAGCATTACCGCCAACAGGAAATCTGTTCTTATGCGGTACCCACAAAATTACCCTTCCTGAGAGGTCCACTGTATTACCGCGAACGCAAAAGTAGTTTTTAAGTGGTACAACGTTAAAGACGCCTCTTCTTCCCCATGGAGAAAATCACCGCGCTACCGCAGACAGTTGAACAACCCTTATGCGGTAAAGTCTTCTGTCTCCCAACCGCCCTCTTCCACGCAACCCTGGCGCTGCGGGGAAGCCAGGCAGAGGCTGCGTTATACAGACCTACCGGGCCCTGCGCTTCTGTGGCTCTGCTCTAGCGGCGACGCAACGGGAGGCATTAATATATTTTTCTTTCTCAGGTTCTCTAGTTCGTTGCGGTAGCAGAACGGGTGACGACGAAACAGTGAGGCGACAAAGGATGGTCAGCGTCTCGAGCGGTATGAACCACGCATTGACAGTCGCTGAGCTCTTTGGAGCTGAGATGGCGCCATCCGACCGCATCGCACGCACCCCTACTTCTCTCCACATTTCCTCTCCGCAAACCACTCCCACATCCCACCCGAGCACTATCGCGAACACGTAATTGGTTCAAATGCGGTAAAAGCCTTACTCACCCAAAAACCTCAACCACCTTAATCTCATTACCGGGACAGCTTATTTCCGCCCTCCTTCTGCGTACCGCAATGCGTGGGAGGCGCGCGAGAACTGCCCTTAAATTAAAACTACCGGGCCCTGTGTCTCTGTGGCTTTGTTTGCAGCGACGGCGGAACCGGAGTTCTTCATTTATTTTCAGCGCGGGCCAGCCTGCCTTTACAGCTCTAATACTAAAGTGGAAGTATCGTGCCGAGGGTATGAATGGCTGCAAGGACGGAAAAGATACGCAGTCGCTAACGATACAACCCCGGGGTACCTGCCGACCCCCCGGATTCTATATCCTTGGCAACATAAGGCGGCTCTGCGTTGCTCGACCTTCATTCCAACACCAAAATTAAATATTTTATGGATAAATTTTTCAATGATGTGCCGAGGAGGAGTGTCTGTCTGGCTGAACGCTTCCGACCAGACAGGACCGCAACTTTGGAAGCGGGGGGATCCTCTGATGCTCTATCAAGTGCACGCTCGGTCGCGCGCTTGGTTGAGGCCCCCGCTTCCAGGAAGGCGCCTCGACCAACCGTGTCCGCACACATCCGCGGCTCAGAGCAATTCGGTGCACGGTCCCAGGTTCTCAGCTTTTGTGCTGTCAGTGTTAGCTTAGAGAGATGTGATAGGCTGCTCACACCAGCCATCCATAACCGGATGAAGCGAACCAGGATAGGCTGTAGCAATAACTTCGCGATAAACGTAGATATCGCGATCGCGATTTTGTCCCAAACCCCAGTAGAGGTAGTCGATTCTTCCGTGCCTCTGATGCCGGCCAGGAGCACTTAACCGCCAGCGTTCTTTAGATCCACGGTAATTATCCACGGGTGCTGCAGCTGAACATGAGGCGTTCAGCTGTGGTGAAAGGGGAGGTTCGTCAACTCATTGTCCAAACGTGACTGGACATCCTGCTCTTGCAGGAGTTGCACGTCCGGAAACAGGGCAGTGGGTACGCCTTCGTCGAGCTAGGGATTGGAATTAGGATGGCTGCTATGTGCGCGCAACGTCTTGAGCCACAGTAGTCGCTTGCATCCCCGAATTCCAAATAATGTTTGTCTCGCAGCTCAGCACAACGCACTGCGCATGTGCGGAAGTGCGAGCACCCGGCTTCTCCTTCTACGTCGCATCGTGCTATTTTCAGTTCAGCGATGAGATAGAGGAGCACCTCAGGCATTTCGAAATGATGCTTCGTTTACTGAGGGCGCAGTAGGTGTTAGTGAGTATGGACGCCAATGCGCGATCCCCTTCTTGGGGTGACCGCAAATTGGACGATAGTGGAGCGATGCTCCAGGACTTTATTTGGACCCGAGGAAACAAAGTCCTTAATGTTGTCAAATAGCTGCCCATCTACTGGACGTCATGGGGATCGTCGCACATCGACGTGACCCTGTCGTCCCCATCCATGAACCAATTCGTCGTCGAGTAAAAGGTACNTACGGCGGAGCGGTCTTTTATACCGCTACAACGCCGTTTTTCCGACACGTACTTGACAACAACAATAAACATTGTTGTCTCCGTGAGCACGTGTCGGTCGCGTGCTTTGCGCGTGTAAAGTTTATGTGGCGCAATGCGCCGTTTGATGGCCGACGGATGGTCGGTCGGCCGTGGTGTCTGTCGGGGGAAATGCATCGTTACATGGTGCCAAAAGTCAGAGGCAGGGAGCAGCGAACTACGAAAGTTCGGTTCGACATCAATCGGGCTGGCTGGAAGAAGTTCGCTGAGAGCCTCGTCGATCTGTCTATATCAAGACTTGAGGTCCTCGGTTTGACGTCTGTGGAGGACGTGCAGAAGTTCACGGATGTTCTTTCGGGTTTCCTTATGGACTCCCGTAAGAAGGCAATGCCAAGAAAGAGGCAATAGAGAAAGTCCAACCCGTGGTGGACGAAAAATCTGATGATAAAAAAGAAAATCATCTAGAGGGACAGACGAGCATACCAGCAGGAAAGTGTTGAGCCGACCCGCTCCGCCAAACTGCGTGCCTACCGCTCTTCTTTGCGGGAGTACACCAGGGAGGTGAGGAAAGCGAAACTCGAGACCTGGCGGAAATTTGTCACGGAACAAAGCAATTTAAGGCCCTGGGGATTTGTTTATAAACATTAGGCCGATAAGTTCCGGGTTGACAAAGTGCTGAACACTCTCCGTTGCGGAAACTTCGCGAGCGACCCTAGAGAAGACCGCTGCTCGATGTGCAAGTGCCGGATGATCGTGAGAACGAGGACACGCTGCAGCAGCGCGAAGTAAGAGATAGCGCACACCATGTGCCTGACACTGTCGATGACCTTCTCTTCACGTGTGCCGAAATCGCAGCAGCTGTCAGACATCTGACAAACAACAAGTCGCCAGGCTTGGATCTCATCGAAGTCTCGGACTAGCGCCTTACTGTAGGCCGCCTACAAGGTTAGTTCATTAGGCTTTTCAATGGGTGTCTTCAGTGGGGCTTCTTCCCCTCGATCTGGAAGGAGGGCTCGCTCAGAGTCTTCGCGAAGGGCAAGGGCAAGTACGTGGAGGACCCCAAATCTCACAGGCCGATCTGTCTCTTCTCTGTAATAGGAAAACTCTTCAAGAAGTTTCTTCTGAAGCGATTCAACCAGACGTCACTCTCGCCGGGGAAGATCTCCGATCGGCAGTTCGGCTTCACACCCGGAAGGTCGACAGAGAACGCTGTCGTGGAGAAACGACGGATGGTCTCTGCCTCTGAACAGAGATACGTCATTGAGCTGCTCTTCGACATCTCGGGCGCGTTTGACAACGTCTGGTGGCCCTTCATATTATCAGGATTCAGAGATAAGAACTTCCCTCTTAACAACTTCAAAGTGCTAGTTGACTACTTCCGTAATAGGAAAATCTCTCTCTCCTTCAGAGATATAACGGTTTCGAAGAAGGCCACTAGAGGTTGACCGCAGGGCTCGGCGTTAAGTCTAACTTGTTGGAACATCATGTTTGACGGACTCCTTAGGGCTCTGGAAGCTAAAGTAGGGGATAAATTGTTAGCGTCAGCGAATGATTTTCTCGTATTAGTCAGCGGTGATTCCCGCAAAGAAATAGAAATAAAAGCACAGGAAGTAGTCGACGAAATAAGGAAATGGTATAGCTTTGCCAAATTAGAGCTTTCGTCGCGAAAGACTGAGGTAATTGTCCTCAAGAGCGATCTTGTGAAAAAGGTCCCAATAGGCAGACGGGGAGGAGCGCGTCCCCATCGAAAACGAAAAGTGGTCAGGGCCAAAAAGGCAGACCTCGCAGATAGGCCACCGACCATCCGATTAGGAAATAATAAGATTCAATTTAAGAAATCAGTTAATTACCTTGGCATCCACATGGATAGGGGAATGAGTGTACCAACCCATTGCAAATATCTCAGCGAAAAGGTCGGTTCGCTGTTTAGTAAGCTAGGCAGGCAGGCGGGATGCAAATAGGGCCTGCGTTTCGGAGCGCTCTTGGCTATATACCGGGGCGTGTTCGCACCGACGGTGGCATACGCTGCCGCCGGGTGGACCGACCTGTTCACCAGGGGCGACTTGAAAGTCCTCAGGTCCCTGCAGTGCCGAGTGCTCATTTCAGTGGCCGCCACGTATCGCACGGCATTGACTAAGTCGCTCTGTGTGTCTGCGGGCGCAGTTCCCGTCGACATCCTTTTCGCAGAATCCCTGGCGCGATTCGAAGTTAGAAAAGAGAGGGATGCCATGTTAAGAGATGGGATTGTTCCCTATGCAAGGAACCAAAAGGAAGCGCTAAGCCTCGTGAGGTTTGCGGCAACGGAGATGTGGCAGGACAGATGGTCTCCTTCTTTCAAAGGTCACGTCACACGTGCTTTCTTCGGCGATGTCGGGGCTAGGGTTGATACGTCCTAGTTCAAACCCGACCACTACGTCACACAAATGATCACCGGACATGGCAACTTCCAGAGGCGCTTCGCGGATCTGGGACTTGTAGACGTTAGGATGTGTGCTTGCGGGGACGGCGAGGACACTGCGGCGCATCACCTCCTCCATTGCCTGCTCTTCGAACCGCAGAAAGAGGCTCTGCGGGAATTCGTTCTGGTCGAGGCCTGGTAATGGCCGGCGGCAGCACCCTTCTTAGTGTCGTCCACAGAGGCTTTCTCGGTTTTTGCCGACTTCTGCAAAGAGATCCTTTGGATAAAGGGAGGTTGTTGGTAGATTTCTGGATCCGCTAGGCCGAGGGTTGTCGGAGGCCTCGGTTATGGGGACGTGGCCTCGTAAACTTCGCGAGACGACCACACACCCGTGTTGTTTAGGCGTTCTTAGCTGGGTTCCTAGGTAGGGTTTAGCTTTCAAACTAGGCAGGATCGCACCCGTTATCCAATGACTTGCGAGCAGGATCTTGTATCCTTGCATCCAGTCATATTCAGTCATATTTAGAACACCTAATCCTTATTACCTGTCCAAAGTATCAATAGAGTCAATAGGGTCAGAGCGTGTGTCCAAGATCGGGACACAAATGGGCAGGCCTCCACGTGATCCCCGTGGGCGTGGCACGTGCGCAGGCCACGTGGGTTTTAGCGGTTTACTGCACACCCCGCGCGCGGTTGGAGGGTTAGGAGGCGCGTACGATCACGGCCGAACTGCCCATCCTGCGAAGTACGACCGCAAGCGCTGCTGGATTTTGCCATCACCCGCTTTCTTGTCAGTCGTTTCCAAAGCTGGAAAGATAGAATAAATGTTTGGTAGCGTGTACCCAATTGGCTGAGGTCGCATGTCGTGGCACGTTACGCGTGTCAGGACAAATACTAATCTGCCCCCTCCCCCCCTTTGGTTAGAAGGAGGAGGGACAGAGAAACCGACGAGGGGGATGTCATCATAGGCGGCCGCGATAGCGCATAAGATCTTCCGGATCAACCTCAACCACGCCCGCCATACGCAGGAACTTTTCCTGCATGGCATGCAGGAGCGTGGTTGCGGTCTAGGTGTCATTGAGAAGCCCTAGTGGGTCCCGCCGGACGATCCTAACTGGATTCGTTCGGCGGAAAGAAGGAGACGCTACTTGGCTGATGGCGGGAGGATGACGACTACGTCTCCCCCATGCTCCATTGTGGACACTACTATGTGGCGGTGAGATGTGGCCGCGTGGTGATAGTAGGAGTATATCTCCCCTCCGCCGGTAGTATGGCCCTCCAGGAGGCGGAAATGATACTGGAGGGAATGGAAGGATGCGGAGAAGCTTCCCTAACCCCGTAATCGTGGCTGGGGACTTCAATGCCTGGTCTAGAGAGTGGTGGTCCCACCGTGAGAATAGGAAGAGGGGCGCGGTCAGGGACTGGGCAACTGGCCTCGGTCTGTGCTTCCTCATCAAGGAGAATCGTAGTACATGTGTGCGACAGCAGGGGGAGTTAGTGGTGGACCTCACCTGGGCCACTCCTCTTGCCGCGCACTTAGTAAAGAGGTGGAAGTTGCTTGATTTGGAGACTGCGAGCGACTATCTGTGTATAGAAGTGGTCATGTCTGGCGCTTCCCACCGCGGATCCAGGCCCGGGAGCGGAGGAATGACAGGAGGAGATGGGCGGTATCCCGAATAGACCAGGACCTGTTTCAGGTCGCCATAGCGAGTGCATCGTGGCGGACCGAAGCAGTGGCGTAGACATACCAGAGAAGGGGTGGCTCCGGGACGATATGCACCACGCGTGCAACGTGTCGATGCCCCGAATCACCCCTACTGTACGCAGGAAGGCGCCGTGGTGGACGGCCGAAATCAGGCGACTTTGAGTGGCCGCCGTAACAGCGAAGAATCAATTTTTCCGTTGCAGGAGGAGACATGGTAGTGGGTCTCCTCTCACGGAGGAGTCCTACTAACAATATAAGAGAGACCGGAAGGAGATGGTGAGAGAAATCGACCGAGAGAAGGAGAGCAAGAAAAGGGAGATACTCCTAGGCCTGAACAGGGACTCGTGGGGGCATCCATATAAGACGGTAATGAATAAGCTCCGACCTTGGGTATCCCCGCGGAAGGAGGTAACGGACCCTCAGCTCCTTGAGGGGGTGCTGAACGCTCTTTTCCCGGAAGAGAGGCTGCCCCTCCCCCCCCCCCTTCCAACACTCCCGACGTCGATGTGGAGGGACGAGCTGAAAAACACGGTGGAGTAGCGATCAGGCAGATCGGTGCGAGGAAGGCCCTCGGTCCGAATGGGATTCCGGGGGTTGCCTGGCAAGAGGCCACGGGGGATTGGGGAACGCCCTGAGGCAGATCTTTACAGAATGTCTCGGGGCGGTGTACTTCCCCGATAGAAGGAAGGAGGCTGTGAGATGGTTCTGCTTCCAAAGCCGGGTAAGGGGCTTACCCTCGGCCTATAGACCGATCTGTTTGCTAGACGAGATGGGGAAGCTCTTCGAGCAAGTGCTGGTGGCCTGCCTCACCCAGCATATATCTGTGAGCGTAGAAGGACCCTCGGAGGGGGGAGGGGGAGTGCATTACGGCTTCCGTGAGGGGCTATCTACGCTGGATGCGATACTCCGTGTCCGCACCCTCGCGGAGGCCGTGGTGGAGAAGGAAGAGGGGCGGCGTTGACGATGACGCTAGACATCGCCAATGCCTTTAACTCCCTCTCGGGGTGCGTAGTGGATGCCTAGGGGCATTTCCAGGTCTCCCAGTATTTGGCGTTCATTATTGCGAACTACTTCCACGGCAGGAGATAGCGGTACCGCGATCGGGACACGATGGCCGGATGAGCGACGTGCGAGGTTCCACAAGGATCGGTATTGGGGTCGTACCTGTGGAATTTCGCATTCGACCAGGTGTTGCGGGTGGCCTTTCACCCGGGGAGTGCGGTTGTGTACTATGCGGATGACACGCTCGTGCTGGGAGAGGCACGAGGGAGGGGACGGCGTCTTATGCTACGGTAGCGGTGGGCCGAATAGTGAGCGAGATCAAGTGGATGAGTCTCCGGGTTCCTCGAAAAGTCGGAAGCTGTATTCTTCCACAGCGGTCGGGGGGTTCACTCGGAGACGCACATCACAATAGATGGGGTTCCCGTCAGAGTGGGACACAACATTAAATACCTAAGCCTCCACCTTGATTGGAGATGGGGCCCCACTTCGAGCTATTGGCCCCCTGGTTGTGAGAGTTGCGACCTTTCTCAGCAAGCTTATGCCCAACCTGGAAGGCCCGAACGCGGAGGTACGCCGACTCTATGTGGAGACCGTGCAGACTATGACCCTGTACTGTGCCCCGGTGTGGGCTGCAGAAGTGGAAGGCAGTGCAGTCGAAGAGCATCGTGCGATGTCTGCGCGATGCCCACAAGGCAATAACTGTGAAAGTGGCCCGCGCGTATAAGACGATGTCCTATGCCGCGGCCACCATCCTGGCCCCCCCTCCCCCGCTCTTGAAGCTCCTCGCGGTGAAACACGAGGAGATGTTCTTTTGCCTGCTGGAACTCAGGGAGAAGGGGTGGCCATTACGAGGACGGTGGGGCGAGTGGACCGGCACCCATGAGGCAACGTTGGCAGAGTCGGCGACACGCTTGTAGGGGCAGAGGGGAAGGGTGGTGGAAGTCACTTTTCCCCATTTACGGGAGTGAACAGAGCGGGGGAGGAGGGCGATGCCCCCCCCCCTTTCGGGCTACGCAGATGCTCACCAGGCACGGATGCTTCGGTGAGTATCTGTGTCGCATCAGAAAGTAAAGACCCCGAGGTGCCAACACTAGGAGATAGGAGCACGGTGCAGCACACCTTCGAGCATCATCCGGCTTGGGGGGTGGAGCGCCGTGTCCTGACGGAGGCCGTGGGTTCGGCCCTGAATATTGGAGCCATATTGGAGGGAGCCCTTCGGAACCCAGGTGTTTGGGGGGCCCTCTCCACCTTCAATTGTGTGATGTTGCAAAAGGAGGAGCCGGAGAGAGCCAAAGACAGGGACGGGAGACGGGCGAAGGAGGGTAGCCAGGGTGGTAATGGGAAAAGGATCCTTCCGAAGCAGGGGAGAAGAAAAGGAGGGGGCGAAGGTCGAGAGAGGGAGGGAGCGGCGGCGCGGGCGCCGGACTTGGTCCCCCGGTGGTCACTCCTGAAGGAGGAGGAGGAGAAGCCAAGTCGGAGGTCGGAGTGTTGTCGGGATGAGGAGTCGCCCAAAAGTGGCAGTACGCCAACAGGGCTATCCTTTCATCCGATCCCCAGAATAAGGGTAGTCCGGTGAGTAGGCCGGCCGGGAGAGACTGTTTCCCTCCTTGTATCAATATTGACAGAGGGAGGAAAGTGTTGAGTACAGGGAAATTAATCTTCTCTCACCTCCTGAGAGGGTCGTCGCCCGCGTGGAGTCCAGGCGGAGGCTGAACTTTCCAAAGAGGCGACGACGGGAAAGGAGTGATGTTTTATATGCCCTCCCCTCTTTGTCGAGGAGCGCCAGGCTATGGGAATAGGGAAGGAGAGGGGTGTTGAGTTCGGAGATGTTCTCCCCCTCACCCTCCCAGGGAGGGCCGCCGCGTGGACGGGGCATCCAGACGGCGACTCAATCTCCCGAAAAGCTCGCGACAGAGTGCTCTCTCTATCACCCGAGGGAAGGATTCGGCGCAAGGGGCATGTACGGGTATGAGATACGGGTACCGCATGCCTCCCCAGCGAAGCACCATGAGGACACCCACAGGGGTTTTCGTCGGTAAAAGTCCGACATATCCCTTGGAGTCTTCCTAGGCTCCGAGGAGATCCATGAGGATTTCCCCTGGATTACCAAAAAAAAGGAAAAGCAAAAAGAAAGAGGGGCAACTTGCTTCCCACTAATGACCCAATCGCTGTATCACAGTCAAAGTTTAACTACATATAGTTGCGATAGTATACAAGAACGTCTGCAGTTCGCAAGGCCGGTTATCGTGCAATCACTGAACCGGCTCGAGAGACCGTGCACCTTGTACGAACGGGTCCGGCTGGAAGGACCGGTTGCGATTCTGTCCGACTCCACGAGCCAGAAACGTTCTGGACGCTCAGTACAGTTGTGGGAGCTAGCACCGGTTACTCGGACATAGAACGAATGTTGGCTCGAATTCACTGGGTCACACCTGGAGGCCACTTGGCGCTGTTGGCTCCGATACGAAATATCTTGCCAACAGCGACTCACTTTGTCGTCGATGTGCAGTGCCTCAGGGAAATATGGGGGTCCTCGAATGACCCACCTGATCGTCACCGTATATCGGTCTCCGTGGACCGCTCCGACCGTCAGCGACGATGCTAACAGATATCAGCTGTCGCCCAATGTGATCAACCCTGGGTCCCCCGCGACCCACTATGCCAATAGTCGGTTGTCGTCGATGCGACTGACATGAAGTCCTCCTTGACTCACGTTGCCGACGATGGTCAGTGCTCGCCCGACACAACTAATACGGGATTCTCCGTGACCCACGATGCCGACGATGGTTGGTGGTCGCCCAATGCAACTAATACGAGGTCCTCAATAACCCACGTGACCGATGATAGATGTCGGGCTAATCCAAACTTCTCCTCTCTTGACTCCGGTGTTCCGCGAAAAAAGCTTCTTCGTTGTTGGCGTTCCGAGACTCTCCTGAAGGTAGATATCGGAGAAACGGATTACCCGCCTAGAGACGAGTTGCCAAACTCCGCGACAACACCAAGCCACAGCGAACAGTGATCCGCACCGGACACTGCCGGAAAGTCCATACTCTACTGGTGACCTCACGATCGGGTCACACTACCAATTCGCGACGCCCAACCCGGCTTCCTCGCAGTTTTCAAACGTGAAGAGCTATAGAGTCACACCGTGGCGCTCCGTAGATATATCTTTCGATCCTACGCCTGAAAGAACCTGTGGCGTTCAAGACCACGAGTGCGAAATACCGTTCCGACACTAAGGCACTGAGGGCCAATCACCCAACCACCATGGATGATTTTACAATACTCAAACACACAGAAACCAAATGGAACACTACGCGTACTATCACTGCTCCGTCGACCCCTGTGCTATGGAAGACGAAAGTGGCGAAAGTCTCCTCGAGCGCTCCTATATACCCGCCAGTGAGCGAACTCGCAGGTGGATTACCCAGGCGGCGCGCCGCCCCGCGGTATGCGCGGCTAGCTCCGGCGGCGAGTCCGACTCTCACGAGACTATCTCGCCTGGCACACCGCAATCCGGCGGTCGAGTCTCACTCGATCCGTAACAATTAAGAAGTTGAGGGTTCGAATTTCTTCTATGCATGCGTTGGCTGTACAACCAAGAATATGGTGGATAGCGGTCTCATAGCGATACCGGCGAGTGAGACAGCTGAGTGTATAACATTCAAAAATATTTATACTATGATCATAATATAAAATAAATGCAAGAAGTGGTATCTCGTATACGTTTGTGCAAACATATTTGTAGACAGAGAAAATAAAATAAGTTTTTTTCAATTTTCAAAGGATAGTGAAAGATATGTTAAAGTTACGTAAAAAGTTATCACATCTACACACTGATATTAATATTTATAGACTTTAAGAGCTTCTATACAATCATACAGTGTCTTCCATTAAGAGGTTTCATTTTAAGTTTCGCGGCATTTTGTATCTGTTATAGGTGGAGTTGTCATATTCGACGTTCGTTTATAAAGTATGCGACACGCGCGTTTTCGGTTGTTTTCGTGTTAACGTCGCGTTTGTCTTACGGTCTTTCGGTATCGTCGATTCGTCGCGTGATAAAAAATGACGGCGGTGACCCTTCTTCGTAGACTTGTTTCTCTCTCACATCATCTAGAGGATCCTCGAGCGGTCAAGCTCGTCGTAGTGGCGATAGCCCCAGAGCAGCTCACCGGATTGTCAGATTCGTTTTAAGAATCGTGAGAGAGTTCTTGTTGAGGAAATAAATAAAAGATTTATTCTGGGTTCTCGACCACTGATCAGTTGTTACAGAAGATTCATATATGAGCGGATGACAGCTCGGTGCTTTAAACGGTCTTTCGCATTAAACAATAGATGCATCGGAACATGTTGTTAATAATTAGACGGTCGCGATGTGTTTTGACGGCTTAGCATACTTTCGGGATTCGCGGTAGACGGATTCGCGGGACGGCGGACGAGGTTATGTACCAGGTGTAGAAGTATGAAACCAGAATTTCCCTAAAGATGGTGCTAGCCATCAGTTTAGGAACCGTAAGAACGCTTCTGCAGCGCCATCATCTTCCTCTAACAGCTGACGAAGATTTTCAACACACAACAACCCAAGTTCCACAAATCGGTATATTTTTCTATAACCCTAAACATGCCGAGTTTTGTGCCTACAAACTACGATCTGCGGATAGCATTGGTTTTTTCTTATCATTTGAAGAAAACTGCTGCAGAATCGCATCGAATGCTTGTCGAAGCTTACGGTGAACATGCTCTTGCTAAAACACAGTGTTTCGAGTGGTTCAAAAAATTCAAAAGTGGTAATTTTGACGTGAGAAACGAAGAGCGTGGGAAACCACCGAAAAAGTTCGCAGATAACGAATTGCAAGCCTTATTGGATGAAGATGATACTCAAACTCAACTACAAGAACTCGCGGATGAATTGAATGTGACGCAAAAAACTGTCTCAATTCGTTTAAAAGCTATGGGAAAGATTCAGAAAGTGGGAAAATGGGTTCCGCATGAACTGAATGAAAGACAGCAAGAAAATCGAAAAACCACTAGTGAAATGCTGCTCGACAGATACAAAAGAAAGTCCATCGTATCATGAAAAGTGATGAAAAATGGATATATTTTGAGAATCCTAAGCGTCAGAAATCATGGGTGAATCCAAACGAACCATTGACATCCACTGCAATCGCTTTGCAAAGAAGACAATGCTCTGTGTTTGGTGGGATCAGAAAGGTGTAATCTATTATGAACTGCTAAAACTGGTGAAACCGTTAACACTAATCGCTACCAACAGCAAATGATCGATTTAAATCGCGTGAAAAACGACCGGAATATGGAAAAGGGAAAAAAGTCATTTTGCTCCATGATAATGCCCCATCACACACAGCAAAACAGATCAGGAAAACGATCGAGGCGTTCAGTTTGGAAATACTAACGCATGCGGCTTATTCTCTAGACTTGGCTCCGTCTAATTATCATCTATTGGCATTAATGGGACACGCTCTCGCTGAACAACGCTTCAATTCTTATGAAAATGTACGAAAATGGCTCGATAGCTGGTTCGCTTCAAAAGAAGAAATGTTTTTTTGGCGTGACATTCATAAACTGCCGGAGAGGTGGGAAAAATGTATAAATGGCAATGGACATTATTTTGAATAAAATATTTTTTACCATTTTCAAACAACAGACGTGTAATTTTTACAAAAAACATCCGGTTTCATACTTCTACACCTGGTATATAATGTATTATGACGATGCAAAATTTGTGCATGTCACTCGGGCTTTGGCCTGGCCGAGGAGGAACCGGAGGCTCTCGCCTTCTCGGAAGAGAGGGCGAGCGAACGAACGATTTTTGGTCCTGTGTGCCGTTTGCGCACAGGACCTGAACCGCGGCTACTGTATTCTTTTGTTTTGAGTGTAAAGCCACGTGCAGACTAGCGCATCAGACAACCAGAGGACAGCCTGGAAGCAAAGTTGCCGACGGACGGGAGCAAAAGCCCGACGAAGCGGCTGGAGCGAGACGCGGAGAGGCGGGAAGACATTCGCCCGGACGGATGGCCGGCAACGGATAGCGGGATGGCCACCTTGCAATGAGAAAGATGCAAGGCTCGCGACCCGGTCGTAGTTCAGGCAGAGAAGGATCCTGGAAGTCCGATGGAACTGCTGCGAGCCTAAGGTTGCCGGATGACGTCCAGGGGCACGCACAAGCGAAAGCACGCGTCGGAAAGAAAACAATAACAGATGCGTGGTCCCGCGAACACCCTCGAGACGCGTGATCCAGCCGACAGGACCAATCAGGAGCCGCGTGGCGCGGCGTGATAGATCCGTGCGGCGGATGCTTCAAATGAAACGGGACGAGTCCTGCTCGTCACTGTGCGATGAGACGGCCAGTCTGCTGGACAAGCGAGCGAACGAGGGAACGTGCGAGCAAGGCAACGGCTGCCATGTCCCGGAAGCAGAGTCCAGGCGAGAAGAGGCGAGTTGCCAGTGGTGTGCGGGTAAGCAAAATAAACCTTGTACAGCCGCGGGGAGATGACTTAGAGTCGCGCGTAATTCCGAGAGTTACCGCCGTTTCTCGGCGGCAAGGGCGCTCAGGGAGTGCCGGGATATCACTCGCTGGAGGTTCGTGGCGCCCAACGGGAAGGGTCGCACAGGCTTGCGAGGTATGGGAGGCCGCGTTGCTGGGGCGACAAGAGCCGTACTCGGGGAAGGCTCGAGGGTAGAGATCCCAAGGGCTCCGGCGCAGGGCTCGGTCGCCTTTTCAAGTCGCAAGGTCACACAGTCCGCGGAAGGAAATGTCCGCGTAGAAAGAAGGTCGCGCATAGAGGAAGTCCGCGTAGAAAGAGGGCCGCGTAGAGAATGTCCGCGTAGATAGAAGTCCGCGTAGGGAAAAGTCCGCGTACTGTAGCAGTCCGCGGAGAGTAACAGTCCGGCATGCATGTGTCGGGCTTATGCGTCGAAAGAATATAGTAGAGACTAGTGACTACTACCGACGATGAGTACGCCGGAGAGTATCGAACCGGCTGCGAGCAGGACACTACTGCTGGACCCGGCTGGCGCCCAACAAGAGAGACCCGGAGAGATTTGTACACCGGTTGCCGGGCAAGAGAGCTGCCGGGTAAACGACGCGCGTATTCTTGGATGCCGTCGAACGGCATAGATCAGCCGCATAAAGTTGTGTCTCGCGGAACAGTGTGCAAGAACCGCTCTTTTAAATCCGTTGCCGAATCTCCCGAGGCGAGATAGAAAGCTGCCGGTTCGCGAGAAGGCAGGCCGAATAGGGCGTTACATCCGTTAAATCAAGCGTGTTCTATTACATCATATGACCACTATATTGTAAAAAAAGGATATCCGTGTATCACTTCGAACCGATATTAAAGTATTGTTATTTGTTATCGTTAACCGATCTCGCAAGGTTATTACCTCTCCCTGATCCCCTCTGACTAATCGGCGAATATCGAGAAGACGCGAAAAGAACCACGACGCTCTCCGGCGCGGAATCGCGAGAGATGCGAGAGATTCCGTAGATAAAGGTTGTTAAATTAAACTGAGCTAGCCGAGTAAAGCCGCTGCCGCTTGAAAAAGCGGGAGCAAAGTGATCCGCGCCACGGACGCGAACGCGAACGGCTCGTGACAAAAAGTGGCGTTTGATTTTTAGCGAAAAATTGACAAATAATTATTGCGGTGTGCAATAGTGCGTTATTGTGATGCAAAATCCGTGAATTGTTTTGCTATAAATCTGGATGTTTTTTTTTTAAATGAATTCACGCAAACAACACATAACACTTAAATAATATTCTTTATTAACTGATTAACCAGTTGAAAAGAACTAATTGTAGACAATACCACGGTAGTCGAAGAAAACAGTTAACATGACTTTGATTTTTGACCAGCTTTGACGTATTTTTTTCAGCTTTGGTTCATCTTTAGCATGATACTCGCTTGATTGTTGAACTGTTTCCAAATCATAAGCATAGATCCATATCTCATCAACAGTAATTATGCATTTCAGAATGTCATCACCCAAAGAAAGCATCTCTTCAGCAATTTCAACACGACAATGTTTTTCAAGAAAATTCAGTGTTTTCGGAACACGAAGACACGGAAAACGAAGCCACACGAGACAAGCCTAAATTGTTCTTCAAAATTGATTGAATTGATCCAAATAATATTCCAGTAATGTTTACAATGTCTCTAATACTTAATCGGCGATTACTCAGTACAAGATCCTTGATTTTGATATGTATAATGTTTTCTTCATTGGTTAACGTGGAAGATCTTTCTAAACAAGGTTCATCTTCAACTGCTTCTCTACCATCACTAAAGTTTTTGTACCATTTGTAAACACTTTTTTTTTTACATAGCTTCATCTTCGTAACACTTCCTTAACATTTTTAATGCATCATCACAGAAGAAATTTCGTTTTTTCAACAAAATTTAATGCACATTATTTGTTTGATAAATGTATCAATTTTAAAAAATCGCCGACAAAAATGTTTAACAATTACAAAAGACGCTATAATTTCTTATCTAACAAGTGAAATGATATGAAACTTCTGTCAGCTGTCAAGGACGGTTATACCAACTTAAAAAACAAATGGTTGTATCGATACGTAAAACGCGTGAATTTTTAAAACGAAAGTCACCTTACTTTTTGATCATAGTAGTATTACGTTCATATGGTAATATCCAGCGATTCATAATCTGATAAATTTAGGACAACTTAGAAACAACGTAATAAGTAGCGAGCAGTGGTGTAAATGACGCAGAACGCGCCGGTTGAAGCTATCTTATTTTGAACATATCTACGAAACTTACCGCTCAGCTTACCACTTTCTATGCACTTATTCGCTATACAGATTAATTCCTTATTTATTATTGCAAATATTTCAAAATAGTACATAACGTTCTTGTTCAGTTTAATGTGTACTATCTGTATATCACAGCTATTTCAAAAATTATCAGACATTCGGTATATGTTATTACTAAAAAAAATAAACACATTCATATAAATATGTTTAATACATTGGGCTTGTATTAGGTTGTCTCAAATGCTCTTATAATTTGCGCGTTGCTAGGCAATGGGAAAGCATTTACATCCTGGTCAGCTTTTTTATTTTTTGTTGTTAGCTCACCTTTCAGATTTCCAACGATACATTTATTTGCTTAAAAAGTATCCTGATCTTTTCTTGTACGTTCTGAAAAATGGAGAATCAGACGAGATGCGGCATATGGGGCTATACTACTTCAAAAAAAGCAACGATGCTGAGGAAATTGAAAGCCAAATTTGTGTCGTGTACGGAGATGGTGCAATGACTGTCGAGATCATCCGCAATTTGTTCAGAAGATTTAGAAGATTCAGAAGATTATAACCTAGAAAATTGAGAACACAATGGTCGGCCATCCACCACGGATACAGATGTCATTAAGACTTTAGGTCGACAGAAATATCCGTATATTATTAGTAAGATCTTAAATATCTCAAGCATACCGTGATTCATCCAACGGTTCACAACCATTTCGTGAAATTCGGATACATGAATCGCTGTGAAGTATGGGATCTCGATGATTTAACGAAGCGCAACATTTTGGATTGCAAATCCACATTTTAGATCCCACATTTGGGATCCAATCTACGATTTGCTTTTTCAACATCATGAAAAAGATCCTTTTCTGAAGAGATTAGTCACTGAGGATGAAAGTTGAATCCTTACGAGAATGTAGAACGTAAACAATCTTGGTCCATCGGGATAACAGTCTTTCAACTGTTACCAAAACCGATCCAAAAAAGATTCTGCTATCCGGGGACGTGGGACTGAAAGGGTTGTGTATTACGAGCTTTTTCCGTAAAATCTAGACTATAATTTTTAGAAGTACTGCTCCCAGCTCAACAAACTTGAAATGGCGATTGCCAGAAAACATTCGAAATTGGCTAATAGTCAAGGCGTTGTCTTTCTTTACGATAATGCCAAATCGCACGTTTCTTTGGCAGATCGAAAAGTTGTTGTTATTTGATTAGAATATTCTACCATATCATCCTTTTTCTTCAGACATCGTGTCTTCTGACCATTATTTGTTCCTTCCTCTAAAAAATTCTCTTCGTGATAAAACTTTCGGCTTTTTGAACGATATAAAATGTCAAATCACTATTTAGTCAAAAAATTAAAAAGTTTTGGAAAAATAGTATCATAACTTTTGGAAAAATGGGAGGAGGGGGATTATAGAGCAGAATAGCTAGTATTAAAAAAATGACGTCGTTCAAGAAATTTTACATGCGTAATTTCTAGTAAAAAGATTAATAGTTCTTTCGGGACGATTTTAATCTAAATGATACCGGGACTAATATATGGTAATAATATATAATATATGGTGTAAAATTTGCCAAGTATATCTGCCTAAAATTTTTTGCCTTCAATTTTATTAAAATTCTCTCAGGTGATAGAGCAAGTAGACTTTTTTGAATCTTGCAAAGGAGGTGCAGTTAATGCAACAGGTTGTTAAGATACAGGAACCCGAATTTTTAACGTTTCTTTCCGACTGCTCATTTTCAAATATACGTAATTCCTGTTATGTTTATTCAATGTGAACTTTTTGGAAAGGTCTTTTAATAAGGTTTACAATGAAAATAATTATTTTGCAGTAAAAACAATTTCACACAATTTTAATTTTTCAGTTTAAAATCTTTTTTGGGTTTTTCTCAAAATGTAACCCTTTTAATTTTGATGTAAAATTAACTAAAAAAAGCTTGAAATTTCCTCTTGAAAATCATGTAAGACCGAAAGTGGGCAGAAAAATATTAGTTGAGTTATAGAGGTTTCTGTAAAAGTGCAAATGCCGCTCGTCAACTAGCCGCAATGTTACCAGGCGTGCTGTTGAGTCTGCTAGATTTCCCGTATTTTGTATCGAGATATTCAAGATCCGCAGTTAATTTAAAAGTGTCATTCGCCCGTTATCGCATCGTTGAATCATAAATTAGCATCATTCATTATTTATATTAGATTTTTCGAATAACTGTTTTGCTGTTTGTTTCCATATCCACTGTCATAGTTAGAATTTATATACACGTTATTAAAAAAATATTTCTTCAAATATTACTTCTGAAACAATAAAAAGACGAAGGAACTTTGATGATCATTATTGTAATCCTTTTCAAAAGGATGATCATAAGATCTCATCTGGTCTAAGAACAATTTTTTCAAATCTTCACAAAAAGTATATAATTTTATCAGTTGATTTAAAAATATATATTGGGAGTACAAATTAGTTCGGTCCGTTTGTTGTGGTCAAAAATGCATTTATTTCAGAACAAAATGAATGAACAGATTAATCAAAATATTGTCTATCGTTGGCTACTATTTTTTTCCACCTCTCAGGCAATTTTTGAATTCCATCTCGAAAAAATGTCTCGTCTTTTGAGGCGATCCAAGTTTGGAGCCAATTTTCAATTTCTGCGAAAGAAGTGAACCGGTGACCTGCCAAATCGTGCTGCATCCGTCGGGACAACCATTAATCAGAAGGAGCAATGTCCGGCGAATACGGCGGGTGCGGTGAAATATTCCACTTGAGCGTTTCCAAATAATTTTTTACGACTTTTGCGACATGAGACCAAGCGTTAACATGCAGAAGAATAAGTTTGTCACATCTATGCTCGTATTCCGGCCGTTTTTTTCGTAATGCATGGCTCAAAAGAATCAATTGTAGCCTATACCGATGGCCCGTAATGGAATCGCCATGCAAAAAAATTATATTTTACCGCATGCGGAAAATATAATTCTTTTGGCTGTCCAGAGCGAGACTTGTCTTCAACGCTGAAATTACCATTCTTGAAACGTCGAACCATTCCCTACATAATTTAACAGTTGGAGTATTGTCACCATAAACTTCTACAAGCATTCAATAGGCTTCAGCTGCACTTTTCTTTCAATTAAAGCAGAAAACTAAAACCTCCCGCAAATGCTGCTTAATTAATACAAAATGTGACATATTCAACACAGTAAAAAACAGGGGTTTTTTATGAAACTCAAAGCGATATAAACTGAATATTATTGATAGATATCTAACCTCTCTGAAACGACTGAAATCAGCTGTCACTATGAAATATTCATAATAGCCAGAGCCATCTTTTAAAAACGGACCGATTTGTACTCCCAATAGATCATCAGACGAAAAATAACTGAACCTGAACCGATGCTTGAAGATGAATTATTACTGAAGTAAAAAATGGAAGATTATCTACAATGGATAATCTCATAAAGGATATGAGTTTCCTTTCTTCTTCAACATCAAAAGCTATAAGACCAAAAACTTATTGTGACGATAAACAGCATGAGTCGACAATGGAAGTTCACGAACAAATTAAAGATTTAAAAACTTCTAATAATTCGGTAAAAATTTTACTTCTAACTCTAGCATCAAAGTCCTGGGACCATAAAAGATTAGCCAAGGAGGCATCTAAGCGCCAGAGTAGAAAAGCTAAAGAACTAGTTTCAGTGAAAGTGATATTTTAACATCGCCAAATCTAAAGAGATATAGAGCTCTAGCCACTGAAACTATAAGTTTGGTTAAAATTTTTTACCCCAATGATGGAAACAATATGATGTTTGGTAGAAAAGATTTTGTTGCAATTAAAAAAGATAATGGTTTCAATTAAAAAAGATGATAAGCACGTTAAAAAAACTAATTCTGTGCAATGTTTCTAAACTATAAGTAATTTCAAAAGTCTATACTCTGAATTTAGAATTAATTTTTCGAAATTTTCACAACTTAGGCCTCATAACTGCGTTTTCGCTAGAACCAGTGGAACTTATAATATTTACGTGTATCCACCATGAAAATATTGATCTCATGCTAGATACCGTGAACATACAAAAAGTCACCTGTGATACTGATTTTCCTAATTATAACTTACCATGATGCTTCCAAGAAAATCATGTATAGCAATCCTACTCCAGAATGTCATCTTATGTCATCTAATGTTATCTTGATGAATACGAATCGTATGCTAGCACAGATGCTCTCAAAGATTTTCTTAAACCCTTGACATACAAATAAAACGGAATTTGATGCGTCCAAAAAATACTATTTGATTTTGCTCAATGAACAGTTATGTGCAAGCTTGTGAAACAATTGAATAATCAGAAGTAAAATAATTGAATAATTTAATAATATACTGCACGGTGTCACCGGAGACAGTTCTTGACGTCTCGGAGACGTCAAAGTCTACAATGGTACATGAAATAAATGACGTCTCCCAGATGTCATTGTATGTCAAAGAGTTAAATCTGTCCTTGATCACTATATTGATAGGATAGAATACCAATGTTGACAACAAACTGATAAAAGTACATTACGTACTGAAATTAGTCATGCGGAAGTTTTTGCAGAAGAACTTTACGAATGTTTGATGAAACTGAAGTCTCATTCTTTCATAGCTCAGCAGCAATCATATTTTCTTAAATATCTCAAGAGTAGCTTGAGAGAAGTAGAATTTCTTATTTTATGTGATTTTGCTGAAAACTATGCATTTATAACTCAAAATGCTGCACAATTATTTTATTAGAACAATGATCAGATTATGATCTTTACGATTGTCATTTACTATAAAGAGGATAATAAATTGAAACATCACAATTTAGCTATATTATCCGACAATCTGAATCACAACACGATTTCTATTCACATATATCAGGAAATTTTAATAGAAATATCTAAAAGAAAATTTGCAACCCAAAAAAATCTCATACTTTATTGATGGTGCTGCCTAAGATTTTAAAAATAAATATAACTCCACTAATTTGTTACGTCATGAAACAGACTTCAATATCTTGGCTGAATGACACTTTCACGCGACTGTACATGGAAAAGGCCCATATAATAGAATTGAAAGTAATTTGAAGAAACTTACAACACGCACTAGTCTCCAAGCGTCATCTTAGAATCAGATTTTGATTGCTGATACTCTATAACAATGGGCTAAGAAAAACTTGCCTGAAACAATAGTCTTTTTCAGTTCCAAAGAAAATCATATTGCCATTGCCGAAAACCTTAAAAATTGATTCGATTCTGCAAAGACTGTGTACAGTAAATACATAAAAATATAATTCCTTTGTACTCCCTCCGGAATCAACTCTGATTCTGAAAAAGTATTCGTCATGTTCACAGTATGCCACTTTCCCGAAGATGAAGAGCATAAAGAAAAGGGTAAAGAAGAGCTCACGTGACACGCAATAAAAAATTATTTAGCATCATTGTGCGAGGTAATGGAACTCACGCCAAAAAGTACCACGAAACGTGAAAGGCATGGGACTCATAAAAAATACACCCCTAAATATAAAAGATGAAGGGGATCAACAACCAAAATCATTTATTATTTTATCATTATTAATCGTTTTCCTACAATGAAACATATCCCAAAACTTCTTTTCAAGAATGATTACATCGATCCATGACAATCGATAAATGAAAATAAAATAGAATTTATATCAGATAGAAAGAAATAAATATGTTTATCAAGTATTGCAATCAAACAGACACAGCAGCACGCCTGATAGCATTGCAGCTAGTTGAGCGGTATACGCACTTTTACAAAAACCTCTGTAAATTAACTAATATTTTTCTGCCCACTTTCGGTCTTAATTTTCCAGAAAAAACTTCAAACTTTTTTTTAGTCCACTTTACAACAAAATCAAAAGAATCATTTTGTATTAGAATATTATTTCTGGTTGTCTGTATACACTGCAGACTTCGGGAGTATCGCTGCAACTTAATATGTGGATACAAAAAACAAACTGAGTAATGCTAAACTATGCTGACCTTCGACTAAACACAGTATTTATTAATATCGAAATACGATACGTCTTTGTACGTGACTAGCACAACGCACGCAACCGTTAGATAGGAGAGACCGGAAGTCATTGCACCTTTTTAGCGCCGTCGCTATGCGCTGCCACGCGCCTGCGCATACATGTCTTTAATTCCTCTCACGCGTGATACATTTAAACTGTTGTTGTATTTCAACATTTTGAGAAAAACCTGAAAAAGTTTTTTAAACAGAAAAATTAAAGTGAAACCTTTCCAAAACCTTCATAAAGAAGTCAAATTGGATAATTGTAAAAAGGATTATATATATTTGAAAATGAGCAGTTGGGGAGAAACATAAAAAATTCGGGCTCCTGTATCTTGACAACCCGTAACATCAACTGCACCTCCTTTGCAGAATTCAACGAGGTCCACTTGTACTACCATCTGGGAGAACTTCAATAAAATGAGACAAAAAAATTTTAAACAGGTATACTTAGCAAATTTTATTCTGTATATCTGTCCAATATTAGATAGTTGCATATGAAACCGCCCATTTTTGAACGGGAAAGAAAAGATATTGTTTTGGTAGCAAATCGATGAACTGATTTATTCAAAATATTGACCATTAGAACAGACAACCTTGACCCATCTTTTGGCCAACATTCGGATTCCATGCAGGAAGAATTCGGGTTTTTCGGAAGCAATCCAGCCATTTCTTGACTCCTTCGTACGAGGTGAAGTGCTGTGCCGTAAGCGCTGACTGTATCGACCGGAACAAATGGTAATCGGAGGGAACGATGTCTGGGGAATATGGCGGGTGGGGTAGGAGTTCTCAATTCACTTCTTCTAAGTACTTGACTGATTGAGCAACATGCAACCTGACGTTGTCGTGCTGCAAAATCAACTTGTCATGGTGATTCTCCCATTCCGGCCTATTCTCATATAGAGCTCGCTTCAAACGGATCAGTTGCAGTCGATAACGATCCCCAGTGATGGTTTCCGACGGTTTCAGCAGTAGTTGCCGTGTCCTCAAATTTTTTGGGTGGTTTTCCGCAATCTTTGTTGTCCATAGAGAAATCACCACTTTGAAAGCGGCGAAACCACTCCTAACATGCTGTATTTGATGGAGCATGCTCGGCATACACTTCCTAGCAAACGATGCGTTTCCGCGGGCAATTTCTTTGTCAGGAAATAATGAAGCATAACTTCTAGCAAATGGGACTTATTTCGGACAAAACTTGCCATTGTAAACACAATCAAAATAGATGATGTTAACGCGTCGCACAAATGTCACCTATAGCATTTTGACGAGACTCTGTAGACCTGTCATAATGTGTATTGTCAACGTTCAATTCGAAGAAATAGTACGAGGGCGGTTCAATAAGTACCCGTGTTAGAAATGAAGACACCATTTTTTCAAAAAATTTTTTTTTATTTTTCAATATAGTCCCCTAGAAAGATACACTTCTCCCAACGTTCCTGCCATTTTTTTAACCCTTCCAAAAAATAAGATTTGTCGAACTCTCCAAAATACGCCTCTGTCTCGGCGATGACTTCCTCGTTTGAGCTAAATTTTTTTCCCGCGAGCCATTTCTTCATGTTAGGGAAAAAGAAAAAGTCGCAGGGAGCCAGATCGGGTGAATCGGGGGGTGCGGCAGCAATTCATAACGCAATTCATGCAGTTTGGGGGCGACAACTCCGGATGAATGTGCTGGTGCGTTATCGTGGTGAAACAGCACCTTTTTTTTCGCCAAATGCGGCCGTGTCTCCTTCAATTTTTTGTCGAAGCGGTCCAATAACTCACTGTAGTATTGTCCAGTGATCGTTCTTCCTTTTTCTAAAAAATCCATGAGGATGACGCCGTTCGCATCCCAAAAAATTGTTGCCATGACCTTTCCGGCAGATGGGACCGTCTTCGCCTTCTTTGGAGCAGATTCACCGAGAGAAACCCATTGTTTTGATTGTGCTTCTGGACAGTTTCTGGTATGTAATGATGAATCCAGGTTTCATCAACGGTGATAACTCGACGCAAAAACTCCTTC
>NW_014557651.1:0-665 GCF_001313825.1 Dinoponera quadriceps | reverse complement strand
CTCTGACTCGCCAAGTCGAATCTTGCGAATCGATCTCTTCTCCCTCGGAAATGAAAAGCTTTTTCATATATTTAGAAAAAGGGGGAAAAGAATTTTAGATAAAAAAACCACAGAATTAATCCTAAGACCATTCCCCCTTTAAAAAAAGAAAAAAAGGGAAAAATTTACCCTTACAAAATCCTTAAAAACAGCTTCGTCCTCGACGGTGATAACCTTTATTGCGATTCCTTTTTTCACTTTTAGTTCACTTAAACTCTCGAACAACTCGCAATGCTTTCACGTCGACAAGAGAATCTGAACTGACCGTCGACACGAGAATCTGCACTGGCCGCCGATGGAGCCACAATCATACCGTTAACTTCCAGGCGGCTGGAAGTATCCCATTTGGAATGCTCTTTTGATCGATATGTACGATCCATTGAAAAAAAAAAACTTTTACAGAGGCAATCCTTCAAAGTGTCATTATGAAACATTCCTAAGTGCCGGCCGCCTGGATGTTAATGCTCGGAGTACCTGCATAAGCAGCAACCCGAAGCCCTGCCGAAAAAATAATATTAAGCCCCGTCCGGAAAGGATAACACAATGGAAAACAATATATCTACTTTTCACCTACTCTGCGTTCCTAGATGACTCATCCTGCGGCGGTCGGAACCCCAGCCCACCGC
>NW_014557650.1:0-989 GCF_001313825.1 Dinoponera quadriceps | reverse complement strand
TCATTGCAAGAGAGCCTCGCCTCGCTTCTCCGCGGTACCCCGAGCTACCGAAGATCGTCCCGAGTCGAAACATTGACTCCATGTTAAACATTTCATTCTATAACATAATGTATACGGGAAAAAAACAGTCTGAAATCATCGACAGATATTCTCACGTATAAGCGAGAATATTATAATAGTCTTAAAACATTTTCAGTCTTGAAAATTACTTCGGACATTACCGTAAAGTAGCACTTGGAAATATCATATCTTTCATCTCATTTCACGCAACTCGAAATTTCCATAAATAAACACGAACGCAAAGCCTGACAATGTAATCCCGCGGCTATATTTCTAAGTCCAAATCGAAGATAATTTATGAGAAAGTTGAAGGTGTATAAGACTTGAACAATTAACATAGTGATATTGGAGAGGTACGATTAGACGGCGGAGAAGGGCAAGGGAAGGCAAGAAAAATGGAAGTCGAACACAAAATTTACGTTTGATAAATACCTTGCTTAATTTATTTTCTAAAATATTTCTATTCTCTTCATAGAAAAATAACGTCTGTAATATAGTAAGTATTGTCTTCTACGTCTATCTACAAGTATCTGTTCTCCTTAGATCTTGAAGTGCGAACAACATGATATTGTTCTTAAAAGAACATCAGGAAAGCTGATGCGATTGGAGAGGTCCACTTGACTGTCCCGATTCCGCTCGTACATTGTCATCCCTGCTGCAAATTTATTTGATTAAATATTTCTGTTTTTTCCACACAAAAATAATATTTTTAACAAAGTGTTAAAATTTTTCTTCTTCACTTACCTATAAATATCTTATCGCCTTAATTTTTGAAGTGCCGACAACATGTTATTGTTCTTATAATAACATCAGGAATGAGGATGCGATTGATAGTTCCACTTTACTGTCCCAATTCCTCTTGTCGACGCTCGTACAATGTACCCCTACACCAAATATTCGGTTGATGGTGGGATCCTCTTTGGTAAATA
>NW_014557649.1:0-1219 GCF_001313825.1 Dinoponera quadriceps | reverse complement strand
CGCCTGGCTTGCGTTTTCGCCTTTATCGAAAAAAAACTGTAAAATATGGTGTATTTTCTTTTTGCTGGTGTCCAACTTTGACGCGCGCTCAAACAATATTGAGTCAAGCAATCACAAAACTGTCTGAGAGGTTTTTTTAGTACGAAATCTTATCTTTCTAACGCCATCTGGCGTAATCCGATAGGACTTATACAACGCGAGATACAGATTAGTAAAGCTCTCTATTGGAAAAATAATGGATTACTTTTTACTAGACCTAATATTTGGACCAAATTTAGTGGTTTCATAAGATTTTTGTAGTCATTGCGCTCGATAACGAATTAAACCGCTATAACAAAGGAAACCGTGGTGACAAATGAAACAAGCATGATTTATGATAAAAGAATTAGCCAAATCGGTTAAAAATGTTGTTGAAACATGTTGTTAAAGCAATATTTATGTTATGTAGCAAAATACATGACACTATTAACATTACTTTTATTTATGTATAGTTTTATTGTTATATTAATGTTATACGAGGTCTGTTTAAAAAGTATCGCGAATTTGCAATTTCCGCGGGTTACGTATATTCGATTTTCGATTTTTTTGTGGCGTTATGTTGGTACTCATGTCCCTCACTTATGCATAAAGTTCGGCTATTTTGAATATTCAGTTTATCTTTAACAGCTGTTTTGCTTGGACGTGTTTTGGCTCGTCTTCGATTTTTGCCTATTCCGAAAAATGGATCAAAGAATCTAACAAAATTAAGTGCGCGGACGCATTCCGAATATTGACTGTGGCATATGGTGAAGCTACCTTGGACCGAAGCAACGTTTATCGGTGGTACAAAATGTTCTCAGAGGGCCGAGAAGATGTGAACGACGAAGAGCGTGCCGGACGCCCGAGCACGTCAACAACAGACGAAAACATTGATGAAGTGAAGAAAATAGTATTGGCCAATCGTCGAATCACCGTTAGAGAAGTTGTTGAGGACCTAAACATATCGATTGGCTCGTGCCATTCGATTTTTACTAATTATTTGGGCATGAGACGGGTCGCCGCGAAATTCGTACCAACGTCACACATCGTTGCTTGTGCGCAAATTTTTGACCAAAAACAACACACTAATGATGCCGCAGCCACCGTATTCCCCAGACCTGGCCTCCTGTGACTTTTTCTTGTTCCCCAAATTGAAGAGGTACATGAAAGGACGACGCTACGCTACGATTGAGGAGATAAA
>NW_014557648.1:0-494 GCF_001313825.1 Dinoponera quadriceps | reverse complement strand
ATGGAGTATGTGATGACATGGTCGGAGATACGTGCGTTATTTCGACGAAAATATTTAGAACCGAACTATAGGCGCTGCTTAAATGCACTGCAGAATCCGAGATACTAATTGCAATAAAGAGAGACACGCATATTGTAATGAAATGCGAAACGCGACGTTTCTTCATAACGACGCCCGACGTCTTCGTGAAATCTGCGTTTGACGCAACCTAGAATTCTGTACACTTTAAAATCTAGAAAAATTGAAATTTCCGTGCGCGGTCAAAATCGATTACCGGTGCTGGTGTCGCGGCCAGTGTGTGGCGGCCGCAATTCGCTTACATTGTACACGCGTCAAACGACTACTTTGCGCGCTTACAAAGTTAGGGGAAAATTAGATTACCCGACCCGGAGACGCGTACGTTCCGCGTGTACGAAACATAAAAGATTTTAAACAAGACGTTGCAGGACGCCCGCCTAAACGTCTGTGCCACATCATAGAACCTGAGCCACAAA
>NW_014557647.1:577-796 GCF_001313825.1 Dinoponera quadriceps | reverse complement strand
CAAAATTAACGGGAGCGGTTAAGAGTAACGTCTAACCACAACATAACCTCGATTTCACCAGTCAAATAGTAACGTAACCTAGCTTTCACCAGTGACTGGTAAACATAACCTCACTGGTGACTGGTGAACATAACCTCACTGGTGACTGGTAAACATAACCGCACTGGTGACTGGCCATATAACCTGATAGGTCAATGGTTTTCACGGGTGTTAGAGCCC
>NW_014557647.1:0-485 GCF_001313825.1 Dinoponera quadriceps | reverse complement strand
AACTCCATTCACTGGCCTCACTGGTGACTGGCCTGCGATACGTCACTGGCCCTGACTGGTGATTGGCCTCAGTGGGTCACTGGCCTCACTGGTGACCAACCCCCCAACCGGTGACCGGGTCCCACTGGTCACTGGACCCAACGGGACAATAGATTCTATTGAACTGGTCACATGTAGTGACTGGTACAACTGGTGACTGGCGTCACTGGTCACTAATCCCAACCGGCCACCAGCCTCACTGGTGACTGGACCTGAACAGGTGACTGGGCCACAATAGCTGACTGGCCACAACTGACAACCAAGTCCAACCGAGGACTGGAAAACTGGAAGGACGGGCTAAACCCACTTCCAAGTGGCGGAATAAAAAAACCGCACAATTAAAATCAGACCCAAAGCCGAAAATACTAAATTTTACCGTATTAACAGGTAGAACGGGGTATATAAATTCCGATAGGGATACTAATCGTTATATTAAGCCACTTACA
>NW_014557646.1:0-474 GCF_001313825.1 Dinoponera quadriceps | reverse complement strand
TCCAAGGTTCTCAACAGGGAGAGCTTATTGATATCGTTCAAGAGTACGTGAGGCACTCTCCATTGTATCTTGAATATCTCCACCTTAGGCTCCAACGCCGATGATCCAAGTAGACTGTTGTTGTCACTGCTCAATCGTATGAGAATCAATTCGTGGCGCGCATTAATCACTATACGCCTATAATCTTTACAAAATCCTAGCAAAATGCTGAGCGTAACGCAAAAGTAGAAGTATCCATCTGTCGAATAAGCGTTCGCCGCCCTCGTTTTCACGCCTGGAGTTTTGGATAGCGCCTGCCGATGCTGCCTCGCGCAGCTCGCTTGTGCCGAGTCTCGATGTAGCAACGTTTAACGAAAGAATAGCGATTGGTCAGTCCCGACGCGTCGGTTGTTTAGCGAAACGAGGCACCAATGATATTTACATACTGAATTTAGATAGAGTTTTGCATTGATCAAATTGCATTTGTCGAATTGA
>NW_014557645.1:0-63745 GCF_001313825.1 Dinoponera quadriceps | reverse complement strand
AAATTAGCTAAGGTGGTCGAACATCAAATAAGAGTGCACAGGTGAGTCTTTAATTTACTGATGCTTATAGTGCTTCTCGTTTTCGGATATATATTGTCTAACTTGTGCATATTATTAAGAAAAATACGTTACCGTATATTTTCCTGTTATTTGCGATATATTACTGTTTTTATTCCTATATTTTTTAAGTATCTCTTTTTATCTTGGTTGAAATAATAACAGCATAACGTGATTAGTAATCACATTTCAGTTTTCTGCAAATGGTACAATATACCATGCAGGAAATATGCTTAGTAGAAATAATGGTGAATACTTTAAGCATCTGCCTCCTGCTGTATTTTGCAGTACTGGTTCGTAAAAGTTTCAGTTGATTTCAATAAAAAAGCAAATCGAATATTTCAACATATGGAATGATAAATTGCAAGAAATGACAGTGTTCGTGTGTTGGTAAAAAAAAAGTTTGAAATGTATCTAATGTTTTTCTGATTGCTACATTTAATTTTTTCTGAGATGACACGTTTCATTAAAAAAGTTACATTAACAAAGTTACAACAAATAAGTTACATTAACAAAGATTTATTTTGTGTCACCTTATGTGTCAATATCTGTTACATGAATGTTACTACATGTACAGAAATACATTTATAGGATTGGGACAGTGGCAATTTTGGTGTTGTAGGCTCTTATGCGTTATACATTGTAAACATTACAATCCACATATTTCTGTTTTGTTACACTGGTGAACAACTTAGCGACCAGGTATGTTTTATACATGTTTGATCTTCAATTTGTATATAATTATTTATATATAATTATATATAATAACAGATAAAGATAGGATGTATTATGTCACAGTCATAACAAAATTTGATTTTATATAAAATTGTCACATTCAATATTGCAAATATCTAATGAAAACCAATATCGTATTCGGCAAGAACTTGTATCTTATAAAAAAAACACCTGTTTCATTGAAGGAAGTTATATTTCTTTTGATGATTATAATTTAATATGACCAATTAAAATATGATTAAAATTTAAACATTATTAAGATTTAAACATTAAAAAACTTTACGTCTCGTTCTTTTTCTCCACACCTTGTATAAAAACAAGTGGAAACTGTTTGCATTATCCATGAAATAACAAACGAAAATTTATTGTAGATACAATAACTGTTGCTTTTTATAATACATTAACAATAGGCAGAAAAAGTAGCAACTGAATCTCGAGAGCTCGATTGGTATCACCTTCCAGAGAAAAAAATGCGCAGTGTCGTTTTATTAATGATAATGTCTAACTATCCACCTAAAATCTACGCTGGAAAGATTATTGAGCTATCATTCAAGACATTTGGTGATGTAAGAAGATGCTTTCAAATGCATTATTCTTGATCGAAAACGGAATTAAGTGACAATCGAATAAATGAATATTTTAGATTTTAAAGAGTTCTGGTGCGTATTTTAATATGCTTCGAAATGTCATTGAGTGAATGTGTCGAATTCACGTTGGAACTGTGATGCAAGGCGAATGTGCATGTCAATAATATATTCTATGTATATAGTTAGAAACATTATACGTATGTTAGAAAATGTATATATATCAAGCTAAAACTTAGAAGGAAAAATAGAAGAGAAAAATACCTTCACAATACATTTTTCTTATAGAACAATACATACAACTAATTTAATATATTCATACGGTGATGCTGGTTATTTTATTATGTTGACTTTAATTATTTTATGTTACTTTGAGAGAAGAAAGTCAAGTGACTGAAAAAATTAAAATACCCCTTACATACGTTGTTATTGCGGGGAATTACCTCGTGAACATATATAGCAAAGTATAGTTATTATAAAGAAAGCAACAGAGTTGTACAGTGACCACTTCTCTGCTCACTACAATTTCGATTGTGTTTTAAAAATATATTTCACATAAGACGGAAATCCTAAGAACTTATATTTTATATGATAATTTAGAGTATTACTTAAGAAATTACTTGAAATTACTTGCTGTTTTCAACTTATATGAAGAGTTTGCAATATCGCAGCCACGTCATTCCTTTACAAGAAAACATTTCTTCACTATTTCCGGTAGAAAATTGTATACTCGGTATAATATAGCGTGCTCCTGTTTCTTGATAGGATCGATGAACCTTGATCAAGCCTCGACAGATAAAAATATTCTTCATAGAAAGCAATCCCGACCCTCGGCTATCCACTTAGCTTTCAAACTTCTTCATTTTCTATCTCTCTTCCGCGCGTTGTATTTGAATCTTTAATACAACGCAAGCGCATGCAAAGGCAGAGTTTACTTTATGGTCGTCTTTAACTTTCAACGTTCAGTCGCGATTTATCTCGCATTTAGATTCCACATTTCTAGTACAAGGGCGCGTCGGATGAAGGACGGAAGTATCGCGAAGCGTTCTTCGAGGTTCCTAAAAAGATGCCAATTAACGAGTATTTCCTATACGATATTATGTACATCACGCGACCTACGCGCAATTTCATGAGTATACTTGGCATCTGGCCGTCCAACGGGAAGAAAACATTGTGCGAAAGGGTTTACAAAATCCTCTCAATTATTGTTTCCTACACTCTTCTCACTTGCAATCTGATTCCCGGTTTCTCCTATTGGATGACACAAGGAGACACGCGTACCCGCATCCAAATGATTCCTTTTCTCATTTACGACACTATGAGTGTCAGTCAGTATGGCATCTTTATATTTCGCGATAATCAGATCAGACAGTGCTTGAAGCACGTCGAGGAAGATTGGGAGAATATTCTCAGCGCGGACGTACGGAACATGATGTTGAAATTCGCGAGGTTTGCCAAACGTCTTGTCATAATATGCGCGATCTTCATGTTCAGCGATGCCATTCTGTTTCGAACGATTCTTCCTTTGTCACAAGGAGACATAGTCACCGAACAGAACATCACTATCAGGCCCTTGGCTTGTCCGAGTTACCTCATTTTCATCGACATGCAAATCACACCTATCTACGAAATATTTTTTACGATTCAGTGCGTCAGCGGATTAGTTTCAGCTTCGATCGCGACAGGCGCTTGCGGTCTCACTGCAATCTTCGTAGTCCATGCTTCCGGGCAACTGAGGATTTTGAGAGATTTAATGGTGAGACTTGTCGAGGAGCAATGGCAGAAGGAATACGAGGTAAATAAAAAATTGGCGGATATAGTCGAGCATCAAGTGAGAGTGCGGAGGTAAGCTTTTAGCATAAGTATATTACTTGGGATAATATTAATTATTAATAATATGTTAATTATATATTAATTTATTTAATGTGTGAGAGAATTGATTTGAGATTCTTTGTCGACCATTTACCGAATTAATAACGCACTAATAATTCGCCTTCAATGCGGACTTTAATTTGTCCTCGCGTTATAATACCGATTTGACGTTATCGGTAATAATATTCTAGTTTCTTACGAATGGTGCAGCACGCTTTGCAACAAGTATTTCTAATGGAAATAATGGTGAACACGCTAACACTCTGCATTTTAATGTATTTTATAATTATTGTAAGTTTCGAAATTTAAAGATGTATAGAGATTTGATATTTTGATATATACGTTGAAACAATTAAGAACTACTGGAAATATCATATTTATAGGAATGGCAAAGTAACAATACATCCGCTGTATGCGTTTACTTAATATGTAGTGGAAATCTGGCAATTCATTTATTTATGTATTGTTACACAGGTGAACAACTTACCGAACAGGTAAGTTATATGGGCGTTAGCATGTTACATAATATGAAAAAGCATTTTGTGATATCTAATAATACGGCTGACGATAGAAAGCTGATGACATATGACAGTTAATTAATCCTTTGTAAGGTTAATTGCATTCGATTTTGTGAAAATACTTTGATAATTATTTTTATATGCCAGTATTAATTATGGTAACATATCATAAAATTGCATATATTTAATAATTATTTCTTATAATGAATATGATATATGACATTTGAATATATGAGTACATTATGCTGGATATGATAAATAATACAAGAAACTTAAAAAAAAGCGAAACGTTATATATATTCGTAAATATATATATATATACTTTGCACTTTTTTCGTAGTACTAATAATGTAAATGTGATGCATTCATGCTATATGGATACATCTATGTGTCTTCTATAATTTTAATTATAGGCGGAGAAAGTAGCCACTGTATCTTGCGAGCTTGAATGGTATCTTCTTCCGGATAAAAAAGCTCGTTATATTGTGCTGTTAATGATCATGTCTAACGCTCCAACCAAAATCTCCGCTGGAAATATGTTTGACCTCTCGCTTAAGACATTTAGTGATGTAAGGAAATGGACTTAAACAAGTACACTCACTTGTCCATAATATTGCCACAATTTTTATTCAATATTTTTATATGTATCCTAAAAGATATTAATTTTTTTCTACAATTTGAACATGAAAATTTTTCTGGAACATATCCTCTCATTTATTCGAGTTTGTTCAACTTATTTTTCTTTCCAGCTATCATATTGATAAATGACAATATTATTATACACATAAATAATGTTCAATTATTTACAGATGTGATATTAATAAATTTGATTAAATGTTTGTTTCTATATACTGTGTTCTGGTATTCATACTATGTATAATTTACATATGTTTGGTTAATCATACAGTTATTTTCAATGTATAACTTTTTGTCGAAAGCAAATTGAAGCAATAAGTCGCGTTACTGTATGTTTTAGGCTATAAAAGCAGCAGGAGCGTACTTTAATATGCTCCGAAATGTAATCGACTGATTGCGATTAAATGTTAATTGTCGAAACTGCTAGCCAGTGTGGGAAAACATCGTCTAGTGTACATATAAAAGAAAAAAAAATCCGTAGTATATATTTATAAAATATAAAATTTTAGTACGTGTATACATATGCATGTGTGATATGAAGTCTTCTCGAATATACCTATCTTAAAAGATAATTTATATCACTCTTTTGCAAAGTTACACGAATGTCTACTACGTTTCAGCACGCAAAGACTTCGCATGGCATCGCGTTCTCATCGCTAATACTTTTTCTTAGCGGAATATCAACCCCTTCACTGTTTTCGATAAAAAAATATCTTGTTCGTTAGAACATATATAGTCTTTAGAACATAGACTGTACTTCTCATTTTTCTAAGAATACTGATAAATGTATATTTATACTGTTTCATTTTTTATGTTAATCTAATTATTTACTCACTCATATGCAAGCTCATCTGTACGTCAAGATGATAATGATATTAGATTAGAGTTACCTGAAGATTGGAGAGAAAAATTAGCGTTGACAGCATCTGCATTGGCCTGTTACCGTCCTTTGGATACTGCAATGCTTAATTACTATCATGTTGTATTTCCCAGTCAACGGTCACAAGTTGCAAAAAGAACAAAGTTAAACACCAGGATTTTTTTGTTTGCCGCAAAGGTCGACGAACACCGGTGGATAAGAATATACCTTCCGTAGAAAATGATCACGTCCCTCGGGGTTCGCTTAACTTCCTTTGCAAACTTCGTTGCTCTCGCTGGTCTCTATCTCTCTCTCTCTCATGTAACACTTGAATCTTTAAAGCGCGCAAGCGTAGCTATACGAGCAATGAAGTCAACTTCAGGGCCAGCTTTGCGCTTCCACGACCAGTCGCGGTTCAGCTCGCGTTCGGATTTCGCGCTAACAGTAGGTGGCACAACGGATGAAGCCCGTGAGTATCGCGGAACGTTCGTCAGCCTTCATAGAGAGATGCCGCGAAACGCGCATAGCCACGATGATATTGTATACGTTATGCAACCAACTCGCAATATTATGCTTGCGATCGGTGCCTGGCCATCCGTCAGCGGGAAGCGATCCATATTCCGGAAACTTTACGATCTCTTTCTAATATTTAGCTCCTACCTTCTTCTTACTTGCGACAGTATACCCGGCACAATTTACTGGCTTCTGGAGGAATCGTTGCGTATACGGCTTCAGATAACCCCTCTTCTCCTCTACGTCTTTATGACTGTCATTCAATATAGCATTTTTCTCTCCCGTAATGATCACATCAGACAATGCTTGAAACACGTCGAGGAGGATTGGGAGAAAGTCTTCGGTGTGGATAAACGTAATACTATGCTCAAAAGCGCGAAAACAGCCAGACTCCTGGTCACAATCTGTGGAGTCTTCATGTACGCTGGCGCGCTTATGTTTCGAATAATCTTGCCATTGTCTCAGGGAGAGATCGCCATCGGTGAGAATATCACCATACGACCCTTGGCCTGTCCGGTTAATTTTATAGTCATCGACGTGCAAACGAGCCCCGTTTACGAGATATTGTTTGTAGCCCAGTCCTTAACGGGATTCCTTATAGTTTCGGTCGCTACGGGCGCATGCGGTCTTACAGCAATTTTCGTGGTGCACGCTAGTGGTCAGCTGAAACTCCTGATTTACTTAATGAGAAGCCTCGTCCAGGAACAGAGTCAAGAAATGGATGAAGTAGATAAGAAGTTGGCCGAGGTGGTGGAACTTCAAGTAAGAATACGCAGGTGAGCTTGTGACTTACGTATATTTGCGGTGCTTATCGTTTGGCGGTTTGCATCGGCTAACATGATATTTTATAGTGTATTTTAATAAAAATATTCATGATGATCTTTTCGCTCACTTCTAATATCAATGTTTCCTGTATCTTCGTTGTTTAGATTTCCTTGAATTTCTTCGTACAGATATTTTCTGCCAAGATCATGCTCTTAGTAATTGCATTTCAGTTTTCTGCGGACGGTTCAGTATACTATGCAGGAAATATATTTGCTAGAAATAATGGTGAATACGCTAACTATCTGTCTCCTGCTATATTTTATAATAGTGGTTCGTATAACTTGATCAATCAATTTTTATGAAAATTTATATTGGGTACTTCGGATATGTGCGATAAAGAATTAAATAAAACGATTCGGTAAAAAGCTGATAATTCATTGGATATTTATGTTTAATGAATTTTAAATTGACTACGATGGTACAAGTTAAACGAAAAATTTTTAGACTACACTTGATATTTTAATATAATATCTCTATTAAAAAGATATATTTATATATAGGATTGGGACACCAGTAATTCAGGAGTTATAGGTTCCTATTCGTTAAGCGTTTTAAATGTGATAATCCACATTTTTCTCTTTTGCTATGCTGGTGAACAGCTTACAGAACAGGTGTGTTTTATATATTTATATTAATATATTCGATCTTTGAATGATAGAATGCGGCAATCCACAATTAAAATAATTAATCGTTATACAAAAGAAATCGCACATTTAATATTGCAGAAATTCCGTTAAAGCCTTTATCATGCACTGTAAATAAGTTGCACATTAAAGAGAGCAATATAGAAACAATTGTGTCTCACACTATTCTTGAAATAGCGAATGAAAATTTGATGCAAATTTTGTGGCCGTTGCTACGTGTGTGTGATAAATTAATGATAGGCGGAAAAAGTAGCAATTGAGTCCCGCGAACTCGAGTGGTATCGTCTTCCGGATAAAAAAGCTCGCAGCGTCATTCTGCTGATGATCATGTCTAACGCTCCAACCAAAATCTCCGCTGGCAAGATCATGGACCTGTCGTTCAGAACGTTCGGTGATGTAAGAGGATACTTTCAAATTTATATTGTTCTTTATTCAAAACGGAATGAGTTAACGAGCAATTAAATGAATGTATTTTAGATCATGAAAACTTCTGGAGCGTATTTTAATATGCTTCGAAGCGTTATTGAGTGAATGCGTCGAGTTTGCATCATCGGAATTATGCAAAATGGATGTACATCTTAATAATGTATTATGTGTAAACAACTAGATAGTTTATATCAAATTAAAACTTAGGCCAATGTAAATAGAAGAGAAAAGTACTTTCACAATTGAAATATATTTCTTATACAGAATGATACATGTACTGTTAATTTAATGTGTTCATGCCGCGATAGTCGACATATTATTTTGATTCGAAATATCTTACATTATTTTGCGAAAAGAAAGACAATGTCTACGAAAATTAAAATATCATTTATATAAGTTGTCCGGTTATTGTGAGAAATATGCGGTAAATATTGAGATTGAAGCAATCGCTAGCTACAGGAAGCAACAGAGTTGAACATCGGTTCTCTGTTCACAAAAGTTCTCGACAAATGTTGCGAGGTAAGAATATACTTCACAGAGAACGGAAATCCCGCAATCCCCTCGATGATTTGCTTCGCTTTTAAACTTCATCGCTTGCGATTTTTCTTCCGCACGTAGCATTTTAAATTTCCACTCTAGCAAAGCGACCAGAGAGTTCACTTTACAGTCAACTTTTTTTTTAACGTGTAATCCTGACGTAGTTCGCGTCCAAGTTGCGCGCAAAGGGAAATATAGAACAAGAATATCCCTCATGGAAAGCAACCCTGACTCTCAATACCTCCTCTGTCTTCAAACTTCAATGCTTTCGATTTCTCTTCCGCACGTAGTACTAGAATCTTTAATTCTACACAAGTTTATGTGATCGACAAATTCACCTTACGATCAGCTACACATTTCAATGTTCAATTGTGCTCGCGTCTAAGAAGATATCACATAACGAATATTTCCTGTACGATATTATGTATTTGACTAACGAGCAATATTAAGGGCATACGTAGTATGTGGCCGCCGATTGTCAGAGAAAGAACTTTGTGCAAAAGAATTAACATTTGATTTGATAACTGCTAGATTTTTAATTGGCTTAAAAGAGGATCGACGTGGCTGACAAATCATCCGATACGCAAGCGCACTTGCATACAGAGTTATACTCAGACTGGATGGCAGCATGCAGCGATCAGTGATGAGAGAGCGCGCAACTTGTCATCACGAACGTCTTGTCACGCATATCACTTTCCGTACAACAAAGTCGTAACACCATATAGTACACGCGTCACAAAATTTATACCCGAAGATGTTCCCGAATAAAAATTACGAGAGTGACATAAAATATACGATCGAACTGAATCGCTTTATCTGTCGCTTACTGGGAATCTGGCCAAGCATGAACGTTAAGACCTTGCTTACCGAAAATCTCAGAAACACTTTGCTGATTCTAATTTGCTACGTCCTCCTCTGCAGTGAGTTAATTCCGACGGTTCTCTACGCAATCATCATCGAGAAACGCACTCGTAATCGATTGAAGCATATATCGTCCATAATGTTTACAACAGTAGCGGTGTTCAAATATTGCAATTTAGTGTTTAGCAGGAATCGCGTGCGGAATTGCTTGATGCGGGTGCAGGAGGATTGGCAGAACGTTGCGAGCACGAACGCTCGTGACTCTATGCTTGACAGTGTCAAAATCTCAAGGCACTTGATCATTCTGTGCGGTATATTCATGTATACAGCTGGCTTGTATTTTCGTATAGTGGTGCCGCTGAGCAGGGGAAAGTCTGTTACCGATCAGAACATCACGATCAGATATTTGCCGTGTCCGACTTATTACGTTTTCTTCGACGGACGAATCAGCCCCGCTTACGAGATTATGTTTTTCATGCAGTTCTTCTCCGGACTAGTCAAGTACACCATCACGGTGTCGATTTGCAGCCTTGCTGCGCTTTTCATTATGCACGTGTGCGCGCAATTGGAGATATTGATGATGTTGATGGACAACTTAGTAAAAGAGCAAGAGGTCAAAAACTTGAATAAAATGTTGGCATTGACAGTAGAATATCAAATCAAGACGCGTAGGTAGGAATTTCATTGTATCATAAATACATTTTATCTGCCAACAACATTGATCCTTTTGTCTGTATTATTCTTGTCATTTGTGTTAGTAACTATGAATTTCACAAATTCGCGATTGAAATCTTTATGTTTTATCAGCGCGTGCCCCTGTTTAATATGTCAGATGAGGAAGAAACTTTCTAAAAAGTTCTATTTTGCGCGCGTCCCTTTGTAGTTTCTTGCAATTGGTGCAGAACACTTTGGAATACACGAGTCTGTTAGAATTATTGGGATGTACGTTGATGGTATGTCTCTTAGGACATCATATTATATCGGTGCGCATACATTATTATAGATTGGTAACAATCCGCACAGTTTGGCATTACATGTTATCCATCCTACTTACGGAGTGTACATAATTTTTTTGATCTTATAGGAATGGGAAGACCAAAATGTTATATCGATGAGCTCGTATCTCATTCTACTAACATCAATCACATTCAATATTTTTATCTTTTGTTTCATCGGTGAACAGCTTTCTATAGAGGTACGTCTGTCGTGTCTTATCGATTTATAACAGCAGAGGATAGTTCCGACGCGTTTAACAGACAGTGAAGGAATAAATACGGAAGATGCTGTTTCTTCGATTTTTCCTTTATGCGTGCAATTTGTTAAACCAGGGTGAAAAATTGTCATTGACAGTATGTACATTGGACTGGTACCATTTTCCTTATGATAAAGCACGAGCACTGATTTTAATCGTGGCCATGTCAAATAAACCGATAAAATTTCAAGCTGGGAAATTCGTTGATCTTACTATTAGGACCTTCGGCGATGTAAGTAACGTATTTAATGGTATTTGATAATTAGATTATAATTACAGATAATATATTATAATTTGTTGACTATATTTGTAATGTTACGTATATAGTTCGATGAAAGACGAATATTTACAAAATTAATTTCCTTCGATTTGTTAAATATGAAGTATATAATTGATAAAAGTATATCACATTCTAGGTCGTTAAGACGTCCGTGGCATATATGAATCTTATTCGGAAGGTTATGGATTAAATAATGTCCTTTATATTACAACAAAATGTTAGTCTGAATATTTTCTTATAGATGTAGATACGTAGCGTATTTTGGTAGAAGTATTAATTAATTAATGTAGAAATAAATATGTTAAAGTAACTAGTGCTAATATAATACAGATAGCTTTCTTTTTTATACATTTTTCGTAAAAGAAATATTTTGTGATAATTAATTTTCTATTCAAAATTTTCTGCAAAATTATTGAGTATTAAAATTGTTTGTCCATTCATTGTTATTGTTTATCTATTCGTTATTTTCGTTTGTCCCTGCTCCATTGTTTACTTACCTTACAAAATCAAGGTATTAAAATATAAAACTGAAAAAGGAGTATTTTTGGGATTTATTTGTTAATTCGGTTTCGCGAGGTGGACAAACGAGAATAAGGCATGGATAAACAGAAACAGCGAATAAACATATAATTTTAATGCTTAATTTGAGGATGCGGTCAGAAGGGCTATGTAAGTGAATTATCCGTTTCTCTTTTTTTTTATATCTATCTTTTGCAAAATGGACAAACGAAATTTGTGGGTGAGTAAACGTGAGTAAATTGTAGATAAATAAATACCACTTGAATTTTACAGAACTAGAATAACACAGCTCTAATTTTCTTTTTCCGCAAATATCCATGGATATCCATTATCCAGGAATATCCGTCATTCGCGAATAATTAAATAGTGCCGCCAATATCTAAATATCGAAGTCAAAAATGAATTTCCAATTTCCGGAATTCAAAAATCCGGGTTACCGAATATTCGAATAAATGGATTTCCCTACCTCTAGTAGACACTTTCTACAGTAATATTACTATTATTGCAACCGAGTTTTTTGTCTGAATTTTACCAAATTCACGGCCTATATACAGCGTTCTTAGAAGGGTAGAGCGCTGAAAGAATAAGAGAAAGAGGAAGAGAGAGAAAAGAATAAGATGGTTTCTAACGGAGAAGGAGGAAGAAAAAAATTTAATAGGGTCGCAAAAAGGGTCGAGGCGGAGGTCACGAGCGACTTTGGATGTAACACTGGTTTGTGCAAAATTACTCATTGCTAACAACGTTTCAGTACGTAAAAAACTAGCATGATATTGCGTTCGCATTACTAATGAGTCTTCGCGGAACATCGACCTCTATATTGTCTCCTGTAAAGAGAATCCGTTCGTACGAACGTAAATAGAACTTTCACTCTTTTAAGAATTCTACACGTTACGCGTTCTACGCACGTTATTATCGATTTATTTGGATGGTCAATCGTTTAATACGCAAGCGCACTTTACACACCGAGTTATGCTCAGGCTGGATGACAGCTCGCAGCGATCAGTAATGAGATAGCATGCAACTTGCCATCACGAGCGTCTTATCACGCACACCACGTTCCGCACGATAAAGCCGCAACAGCCGTGTAGTACACTCGTTCACACAATTCACACCCGAAGATGTTCCCGAATAAAAACTACGAGAGTGACATAAAATATACGATCGAATTAAATCGCTGTATCTGTCGCTTATTGGGTATCTGGCCGAATATGAACGCGAGGACCTCGTTCGTCGAAAATCTCAGAAACACCTTGCTGATTCTGATTTGCTATGTCCTCCTCTGTAGCGAGTTAATCCCGACGGTCCTCTATATAATCATCGTCGAGAAACGTTCTCGCATTCGATTGAAGCTTATATCGTCCGTGATGTTCACAACGTTAGCGGTGCTCAAGTATTGCAGCTTGGTGTTCAGCAGGAATCGAATGAGGAATTGCCTGACGTGGGTGCAGGACGACTGGCGGAATGTCGCGAGCGCGAATGCTCGTGACTCCATGCTCGACAAGGCCAAGATCGCGAGGAACTTGATTATTCTGTGCGGTATATTCATGTATACGTCCGGCTTGTACTTCCGCACGGTGGTGCCGCTGAGCAAGGGAAAATCCGTTACCGATCAGAACATCACGATCAGATATTTGCCGTGTCCGAGTTACTTCGTTTTCTTCGACGGGCGGATCAGCCCCGCTTACGAGATCATGTTTTTCATGCAGTTCTTCTCCGGACTAGTCAAGTACACCATCACAGTATCGATCTGCAGCCTCGCCGCGCTCTTCGTCATGCACACGTGCGCACAGTTGGAGATACTGATGATGTTGATGGACAATTTGGTAAAGGAGGAAGAAGTCAAGAACTTGGACATGAAGCTGGCTGTGACAGTGGAATATCAGATCAGGATGCAAAGGTGAGAGTTTCATTGTTCATCTACATAAATGCACTTTAACTATCAATCACATTTATACATCTGTCAGTATTATTACTGTCATTTGTGTCAGTAATCGTGAATTGCCAAGAATCGCGATCGGACACTTTATGAAACAGATACATCACGTTAACACATTACGTATATCGCTTTATCAGCGTGTGCCCTTGTCTAATATGTGAAATCGGGGAGAAACTTTCTAACAATGGTCTATTTTGCGCGCGTTCTTTTGTAGTTTCTTGCAATTGGTGCAGAACACTTTGGAGCACACGAGTCTGCTGGAATTGTTGGGATGTACGATGATCGTATGTCTCCTAGGACACGATATTATCACGGTGCGCTTAAATGATTATAGAATGATAACGATCCGCGCGATTTGGCATTATATCGTTATTTCGTTGCACTCACGCGCCGTGCGAATTGTACATAATCTTGTTAATCTTATAGGAGTGGGAAGATCAAAATGTTGTAGCGATGGGCTCGTATCTCGTTCTACTCACGTCAATCGGATTCAATATTTTTATCTTTTGTTTTATCGGTGAACAGCTCGCTACAGAGGTACGTCTGCCGTATTTCATCGATTTATAGCAGGATGGAGGGTAGCTCTGACGCTTTTAACAGACAACTAAAGGATGAAAACGCAGGTTGCTGCTTCCACGATTTCTTTTTTATATGTGCAATTTGTTAAACCAGGGTGAAAAACTGTCATTGACAGCATGTACATTGGACTGGTATCGTCTTCCTGATGACAAAGCAAGAGCACTAATTTTAATCATGGCCGTATCGAATAACCCAGTAAAATTTCGAGCTGGAAAGTTTGTTGATCTTTCTATTAGGACTTTCGGAGATGTAAGTTTAACATGTTTAATATGAGATATTTGATTATAATTAGATTATAATTATAGACTATAATTTGTCGGCTATATTTGTAATGTTACCTACAGAATTCAACGATAATAAATACGAAATATATATATATATATATATACATATATGTAAATATCATGTTCTAGGTCGTTAAGACGGCCGTGACATATTTTAATCTTATTCGGAAGGTTATGGAATAAATAATTTAACATCTTTATATTACAACAAAATGTTTGTCTGAATATTTCCTTGTAGATGTAGATACGTAGCGTCATCTCGTAGAAATATTAATTAATTAATTTTGAAATAAATATATTAAAATAACGGATGTTAATAAATAGCTTTCTTATTATACATATATTATTATAATATATTATTATACATATATATATTTTCTGTAACAGAAACATGTCGTGATAATCAATTTTCTCCAAATATTTTGTCCGAATATTTTGCAAAAAGAATGTTCTTATAGATTCACTTGAACATGTGGTTGTGTCATTTTAAGGAACAAAAGTATATCGCACTTGTCAGTCATTTCCTGATTATTTAGTGATAACTACAACCGCAGGTCACCGGTTAGTAAAAAGCAAGTTATACTTACTTTCTCCTGGTTGCTCGGAAAGTTGTACGTGGATAGAATACCTCTCGTAGAAAAAATCCCGACCTTCGGCGAGCTTCTTCATCTGCATAGTTTACCGTTTTCAGACTCTTTTCCGTGCGTGACGTTTTGAATCTTTGAAGACACGCGAGCACGAACGAGCAGTGAGTTCACCACTTCGTCAACTTTTCTCTCCGATGAATTTAATTCGTGTCTAGATCTCCAGTTATTCGCACGTATCACTCGTTGCACGACGAATTTATCTTGAAGACATTGTGAAATGTATGCAAGCTGTAAATAAGAACTATGTGAAGTATTTCTTAAATAGTGTCATACTTTTGCAATCATCAATAATCGGTAACCTTCGATATCTCAGCGTGAGATAACTATAACTAATATATTATTGCCGACGACATCCGAAAAACTTTGTACGAATTACTAGTATTTATCTATCTTAAGCCGGTAAATCGCCGCGCAAGAATATATTATATCTCGTGCCGATCTATACATATTTTTTACTCGATCTCTTAAGGCGAGGTGATCGTCGAACACGGGACAATGAATACACCATCATCGAACAATCGATACAATGTTTGCAGTTGGTCTTGCCATCATGCCTGTTGTTTTCTAGCTTTGTTACTATATTGCCGTCTATACTTCCCATCGCGATGTCCGACGTCGTAGGAGGACGACGTATCCCCATCGGTCGCGAACTTTTCCGCAATTTGCAAAAGGTAAGAGAGATCACTGCGAGTCACAATCGCAGTCGGTCCCTCACCTCTTCCGCAACCTGCGTCGAAGACGCAAGCGCACCGTCGTGCGCGTCCTTCCGCTGCTCAACACTGCTGCTCGATCAGTTCTTCAGCAACTTCAGGATCAAACGGATTGACCGGTCATGCACGTGAACAGCTCGCATCACGATGACGTCAGACGCACCGTGCACGTGACCCGAAGTGTCTTAAATCTGATCGGCGTGTGGCCGTCGTGCGGCGATTCGTCCGCTCTCAGGCTCGTCTGGACGAAGTCGCTCCGAATGTTGTGCCAGGTCCTTCTTTACTTCATATTCGTGCCGGGGCTGCTGAAAATATTTCTCAAAGAGTCAAACGCGCGTCGTCGGCTCAAAATGGTCGGACCGATGTGCTACTGCCTGATGGCAATGTTGAAGCACGCGATGTTGATCTACCAGAACAACCGGATCAAGGACTGCATCAGGCACATCGAGGAGGACTGGGGACAGGTGAGCCTAGCGGAGGACCGCAGGATCATGACGGGTAACTCGAGAATAGGCCGGAATCTGGCGATCCTCTGCGTTGCCTTCGTGTACGGCAGCGGATTCTTCTATCGCACGATCCTGCCGTTATCGCGCGGTACCGTCGTCACGCTGCAGAACGTCACGATCAGACCGTTGGGATACAACGGATACTACGTGTTCATCGATCCGCAGAAGACGCCGGCTTACGAGATCATCTTTACCATTCAGTGCCTCTGCGGTGTCGTGCAGTACTCGGTGACCAGCGGAGCCTGCAGCCTGGCGGCTTTGCTGGTGCTGCACGGCTGCGGCCAATTCAAGATTCTCATCGCCAGAATGGAGGATCTCACCCGGATCGAACACACTTCCGATGTGAACGTCAACAGGAAATTGGCGGCTATTGTGAAGCAACACATAAGGATTAAGAGGTAGTATGATATCTTATTGTAATTAAGGATGTATTGCCCATTAGTATTTCTAGTGACGTATTTATGTCATCTAGTTTCTTAGACAAAGTAGAAGATATTCTGCAGTATATGTGTCTGGTGGAAGTAGTCGGTTGCACGTTCATATTGTGCCTTCTTGGATATTACATAATAATGGTACACGAGATAAAGATATTTCAAATGAATGTAAAATAATTCGCACGTACACGGCTCAAGGAGGAAGGTGCAAAGGAAAATATCTCTGATGTGCATTTTGTAGGAATGGGAGGATAACGACGCAGTGTCTATGCTTACGTACGCTATACTTCTTCTGACGTTTACCCTTAACATTTTCATACTGTGCTTCATCGGTGAGCTCCTCACTAACCAGGTAACGAGCTGCCACCGCCGCTCGATAAGTACGAAGGGAGTATGAAGGGAGTTTTGTTGATGGAATGATCACACGATTATAGAGCACGAAGATGTATGTCACTTCTTGTACACTGAATTGGTATCGCATCCCTCACAAAACCGCTCGCAGTCTCGTCCTGGTGATCGCGGTATCTAGCGTGCCTGTTAAAATCACCGCGGGAAAATTTTTAGATTTGTCTTTCAATAGCTTCGGTGCTGTAAGTGTTTCCCACTCACGTCAGATCGCGTTAAAGAAGCTTCAATTTTCTAGTCGTTCGACAATGAATCGCGTCATCGAACGTGCAATCACTTATTTCTTTTTTCTAGATCGTGCGGACATCGGTAGCGTATTTGAATATATTACGGACAACCAGTATTTAAGATTAGCTAATTAGATGAAACAAGTGATTAGATGAACCTTATTCGCAGGAAATATGGACTGAAGCCCACGGGTTTCTATTAGATGTAAACAGCGTCATTTAAATAGTATATCGATATCGAGTTCGAAAATCTCCGAATTCTTTTCTTATTCTGCTTATATATTAAACATTGAGTGTAAATTCATCTTCACGTTAATATACACTATTCTCCTATTCATATGGAAAGACATTATATGTCTTAAAAAATGTATGACTAAACGAGTATATTAAACATTGAATGAAAACTCATTTTTTCCAGTCTTTATATTGTATATTCTCTATCTTCTCACACATATTTATATGATTGTTTTAAGTCTGATAAAATCTAGGATTAAACGAGACATTTAAATGTCTTTTTTTATCATATAACGTAAATATTTTAACGTATATGTAGGCATTAACGTATTACATTTCTCGACTGTGAAAATAATATGTAATATTTTACTTACATAACATTTCATTTATGACAATGACGCAAAGTACACCAGACGCGCTCGCTTTCACAGAGATTGCAAATTGAAATTTTAAAGGCCTCTGTTGTCCAGTGCCACGATCCTCCTCCTTGCACACCACAGACACTGAGGGTCGCGGACGATTCGGCATGTTAAATTCGCAACCCCTCTCATGCGCCCTGTCATTACGCGCAGTCGTTTTATGCACGCAAGCGCACCGCACAACACGATACTTTTAGAGAGACGCTGTCTATTATCACGTACATCCGTTCAGTCATGCTCGAGCTTCTATTACCGTTCGATTATCTGCCACCCTCAAACCCGAAATGCGAAAATTTTGTTAACGGAAATAACGGGAATCCTAACGAAATCAGAAAGATAAAAAGTCAGCCAAACGCAAAGTCAGCGTCCGACTTCGTCGTTTTTAGAATCTCAATTTAAAAAAAGTTAAAATCTCACGATGGAGCAAAACACGAAACGCTCGAAAACGATCTCGACGGGTATGCAAAGGAATGACTTAAATTACGCGCAGCAAGTGACCCGTATCATTTTACGAATGATCGGCGTGTGGCCAATTTCTAAAACCGCATCTAACGCGGAGAGACTTGCGATTCGCTTACTAAACGTCTCTTGTTACCTGCTGTTCGCGTTTATACTGGTGCCGGGTTTGCTACTGGTGTTCCTAAAGGAACGCGACTTGAAGAGGAGGGTGAGACTGTTGGGGCCGCTGCTGAATTGTTGGATGAGTTGCTTGAAGTACACTCTACTTGTGTATCACGAGAAGCAGATCCGGATCTGTCTGGAACAGATGCGACAGGATTGGCGGGATATCGTCGATGGGAATGATCGGAAAGTAATGTTGTCTAAGGCGAGAATGGGCCGGAAACTCGCGATTTTCTCAGCCGCCTTCATGTATATCGGTGGATTGTCTTACCGTACGCTTATGCCGCTCTCGAAAGGACGAATGTTGACGCCGATGAACATCACGGTGAGAGCGTTGGCCTGTCCGAGCTATTTCGTCAAGTTCGACGAACAGGCCTCGCCAGCATACGAGATCGTCTTTACCCTGCAATTTTTCGCAGGACTGATCACCTATTCGGTGACGTGCGGCGCGGCCGGATTAGCCGCCTTCTTCATTATGCATGTTTGCGGACAGCTGGCTGTTTTAACCGGCAAATTTCAACGTCTCAACGACATTTCGGTGCCGGAGGACCGTGCCGTCGCGACGTTGTTGGCCGATATTGTGGAACATCAAGTAAAAGTGAAGAGGTGAGTTCGTTGAAAATAGCATAAATGAGAAAATCTCTATACAAATGTGAAGGTACTCCTTCTTTCAATGTTTCTAATTGCAAACTGTAATTTACACAGCGAAATTAACGTGTAAAATTCTTTTTAAATTATATGTATATGATATATGTATTAAAAAATTACATATCGGCGTAAAATATACATATATATTGTACAAATATTCAGGAATAATATTATAAGATCTCGAAAATCATGATAAGTTACATTGGATTATTTTCAGTAATTTCATTTCATTACTTTAAACAAATCTTGCTAATTAGATAAATCGCTCCTTTACAGTTTTTTGAAACAAGTAGAGGATGCTATGCGATATATATGGTTAGTCGAAATAGTTGGATCTACTTTACTTCTATGTCTCGTGGGATACTATATCATTATGGTAATCTTTAGAAATGTTTTCTCTGAGAATTTTATTTATGCATTCTTCGTGAATTTTGAAATAAAAAATGCGGTAGTGATATTGATCAAATGTAATTATATCGTATGTTTCGCATTTTATAGTTATAATTAATTGTATTAACTTTATAGGAATGGGAGAGTAGCGACTCTACGGCCACATTAACTTTGTCCGTGATGCTTACATCTTTTACTTTTTCCATTTTTACTGTCTGTTACGTCGGTCAACTTCTAACGGATCAGGTACGGGCGTTGATATTCTTGTGTGCTCTGTCAAATTAGGCAACAATCACAAACATAGCTTAAAAACACACAATCAAAATGCACAGTCAAAATGTGTATTAACCGTAATAGAGCCTCGAGGTTGGGTTGATGACATCCACGACAAACTGGTATCGTCTTCCGTATATGAGGGCTCGCTCTCTAATTTTGATAATGGCGATTTCCAATATTCCAGAGAAAATTTCGGCGGGCAAACTTATAGAGATGTCTTTGCCCACGTTTGGTAACGTAAGTATAGAAGTCTGTCATTCACGTCTGTCACCGGGGAATTAAAAGTTCCTCTTGTTTTTTCATAGATCGTTAAAACATCAATGGCCTATTTTAATTTGCTCCAAAAGTTCATTTGATTTGTACCTTTGGTGAGACGATACACACGTATCACTCGCTGTATGACGAATTTATCCTAAAAATAACGTGAAACGTTCTTCAAGCGTTCTACAAGCTATAAATAATATTTAATGTGAAGTATCTCTTAGATTAAAATGTATTTTATTCTCTCATCATATACACAAATATATATTATGAACATATTTAATTTCTTACTGTTCTTTGTTCATGCAGTAAATGACCGACAGTCTTCTTTTGCCATCGCCAATAATCGGTAACATTCGATATCGGTGATAATTGTAACTGATATATTATCGTTGACGATCTCAACAACATTCGGAAAACTTTGTACGGATAGTTATTATCTGTCTGTCTTAAGTCGATGGAGTCCTTGTAAGAAATATAGCGCGTTATATATATTTCATGCTAATATACATATTCATGCTAATCTATATATATTTCATATCGCATAATCGCGTTATCGCGCGGAATCGCGTCGTTACATTGCAGAATACGATGATCAGATTATTGAGATTCAGCAAGTACTACGTATTCGTGGACACATACATACACACACTCACTTATTCACACACTCACTCAGTCACACTCTCTCTCTCTCTCTCTCTCTCTCTCTCCCCTCCCATATTTATGCGATTGTTATATATATTATACAATGAATCATTAAACGAGACACTTTTAATATACTGCGTCCCTCGAATGTCAGTAATGATTTGCAACATTTTACTTACATGATATTTTATTTACACGATGACATACAACGCAAAATACATCAGACGCGCTAATATTCACATAGATCGCAAGTTTAAATTTTACAGGCTTCCGTTGTCCAAGACACGATTCTCCTCCTTATATACCACAAGTACTGAGGACTCATCGCGGACAATTCGATATGTTAAATTTACAACCCTTCTCGTGTGTCCGTTTATTACGCGCAGCCGTTTTACGCATGCAAGCGCACCGCACAACACAATATTTTTAGCCCAGAGACACCTGTTATCACATACATCTGTTCAGTCGAACTTCTATTATTGCTCGACCACCTGCCACCCTCAAGTTCGAAATGCGAAAACTCTGTTAACAGAAATAACGGGAATCATAACGGAACCAGAAAAATAAAAACCGAGCCAAACGCAAAGTTCATGGGCGATTTCGTCATTTTTAGAATCTCGATTTAGAAAACGTTAAAATCACACGATGGAGTGAACTTTCAACTGCGCAGTGACAGAACCGCACCGGACGGACCACCCACGCAGACGCAGTAACATACGTAATGTAGTTAGCAAGTTCTACAGCCGTTTCGTCTGTCAGTTGCAATCGCGCGACAGTTTCGTGAGTAAGTTTCTACTTGCGTGATCATTTTGTACTACGTTCGCCACACCGGATACAATGATCGAAATACGCAATTATAACTGCGAGGAAGACATCAGATACACCGTTCAGGTTCACAGACTGATCCTGAGACTTATCGGGGTATGGCCGGTCCTGGAGAAATCTTGGCACGGGAAGAGGCTGCTGAAGAGGCTCCTCAACTGCGTATGCTGCTTCCTACTGTCTTTCAATCTAATACCGTGGGCGCTGCATATGTTTGTCATCATAGACACTTTCAAAGCTAGGCTGAGAATGCTGGGCGCGCTTTGCTTCTACACCATGGTATACGTTATATACTGCATGCTTATCCACCAGGAAGATCGTATCAGGGATTGTGTAAGACACGTTGAGGAGGATTGGCGAAACGTTAAGGACGTGAACGATCGCAAGATCATGTTGGACAAGGCTAAATTGGGACGTTTTATACTTATCACTGCCACGTTATTCTTGTTCACCAGCGGCTTCACTCACCGGCTCATTAAGCCGATAATCAGAGGCAGCATCGTCGTCAACGAGAACCTCACGATCAGACCGCTGGTGCAGGGAAATTATTACATTTTCTTCGATCCACAGCAGAGCCCTGCCTACGAGATCGTGTTCTCCGTCCAATGTCTGTCCGGTATCGTCATATACATCGTTACTGCCAGTGTCTGCGGGGTTACCGCGTTGTTCACCATGCACGCCTGCGGACAACTGGAAATGCTGATCAGTTGGCTGGAGAATTTGGCAAGCGACGATCAATTGTGGAAGGATCACGTCGCTGCTCGGAGATTAGCGACAATCATTCTACATCACGTGAGGATACGTAAGTGAGTAGCTGAAATTATTATGGGCTCTTTTCTCAGTAAAAGCTGCTATTCGTTAGTTTTGAAAACGGTGTCCTTCATATAACGTTATAATATTTTATATTTTTTAACCATAATATTATTTGTTTATTAAATTTTATTTATTGGACATTTTATTATAATAACGTAATTTTTAACACAATAAACGATTATATTGAAATCTATAAATTTGTAATAAACATTCTAGATTTGTGCGTCAAATACAAGATGTCATAGGAGAAGTATGTTTTATCGAAATCATTGGATGCACTTTAATATTGTGTCTTCTAGGATATTACGTAATAACGGTACGCAAAAACAGTCCTTCACACTATGGATTCGCATCGACGCAAATTCATAATGTGAATGTTTTAAATATTTTTATTGCAATAATAACACATTTTAGGGGTGGGAAGGAAACGACGCGATCTCTTCGTTGACGTATGCTATAATGCTCGTATCCTTTACCTTTAACATTTTTATATTATGTTACATTGGGGAAGTTTTAAGTAGTCAGGTAGAGTGCGTAAACAATATAAGTTTGCCTATATATCAAACATAATCGGAGATATATAAGCAACTAAAAAATAATAAAAATAATACGTTTAAAAGAATTTTTTAAATTTCAATAATTATAGAAATAAGATTTATTAATAATTAATATTATTATTATTAATATAATTAACAATTTAATAATACACATACTTGTTGCATTTTACGTAACAGGGGAGCAAATTAAACACTACTTGCTGCACGGTCGATTGGTACTGCTTATCTAGTAAAAAAGCTCGTTATTTTATCATTGTGATCGCCATGGCTAGTTGCCCTACAAAGATCAGGGCGAGTAAATTTATTGATCTCTCCTTCAGCAGTTTCGGCGAGGTCAGTAATCGTACATCTTGCCTGAAGCACAATTATAGCAAACAAAAGTTTTAAAATAAACTGGCAGTTATTTAAAATAATATTCAGCGGTTAATATCTTTTAAATATGTAATTTATATTTAACTTTTAGGTTATCAGGACCGCGATGGCATATTTAAACTTGCTCCGAACGGTTACTATGTAATATGTTATAAAATCTATGATTAAACGAGACTTTTAACATACTGAGTTCCTCGAGTGTCAAAAATAAAATATAACATTTTACTTACCTGAAACTTTATTTACACGATGACATGTAGCGCAATGTACACTGGACGCGCTTGTATTTACACAGATTGCAAGTTTAATTTTAGAGGCTTCCGTTGTCCGGTGTACGATCCACCTCCTTGCATATCACAAGCACTGAGGATTTATCGCCAAAAATTCAATACCTTCGCAACCCTTTTCGTGCGTAGTAACACTCCACAAAATTCATCATTCACCTCATTTACAATTCGCATATTATTGTTTTTATGTAACTATGCTTTTTGCAACTTTGAGCCTATCACCTGACACAAGATGACCCACTCGCCGGGAAACATCGTCAGGAAACTCGTCGGGCTGTAAAAACGCCGAATGCTCTTTTGCGCGTATCGATCTCATGCTGTAGTTATTTCCGATCAGCAAAAAATTGCACTTGTAACCAAGCGTACCAACCTTTCAATTGCGCCGTGATCAAACCGCGCCGGGTGAACCACCCATGTAGACGCGGTAACGTGCATAATGCAGTAGACAAGTTTACAGCCGTCAGTTGCGATCGCGCGATCGTTTCGTGAGCAAGTTTCCATGCATAATCCTTTTATATTACGTTCGCCACATCGGATACAATGATCGAACTGGGCAATTATAACTACGAGGACGACATCAAATACATCGTACAGGTTCAAAGACTGATCTTGAGATTTATCGGCGTGTGGCCGGTCCTGGAGCGATCTTGGCACTGGAAAAGGCTGCTGAAGAGGCTCCTCAATTGTGTATGCTGCTTTTTACTGTCTTTCAATCTGATACCGTGGAAGGATTGGCGAAACGATAAAGATGTGAACGATCGCAAGATCATGCTGGACAAGGCTAAAGCGGGACGTCTCATACTTATCACTACCATGTTGTTTTTGGTCACCATGGCCTGCACTTATCGCCTCATTCAGCCAATTGTCAGGGGGAGCATCGCCGTCATCGAGAATGTTACGATCAGACCGCTGCTGTAAGGAAATTATTAATAACTATATACACGATATAGTTTTTTTATATTTAAGATTGTAAATATCCATGCAAATCCAATTCAGTTTTCACGTTTCACGGATTCGTGTTCTGAAATATGAATACTTTTCCATCAGCAAGAAACATAATTCGGAGTTTTTAATTACACATATTACAACAAGTGCCCAAGATATTATTTAAATCGTATTTTTCACAGCCTCTTCCACAAAGCATTACTAACTCACTTCCACGGTTCACTTTCAAAGAACATTATCTTCCCGGCTAAAGAGACATGTAATGTAAAGACCAGTCGGACCTGCGCGTAATTTCTTCTCTCTTCGCAATTTTTCAACCACTGTTTCAACCAATGTGATCTAAATATATCCTTACTTCGTTTCCCTCGCGTCTGCCAACGCGGTAGCTATTGTAAAGTAACCTGCAGGAAACGGCGGTTCTCTCGTAACTGCGCGTACCCTTCTCTCTCAGGCAATTACGCAAACTTCTCGGACGATCGCTACTCGCAAGTTTGTTCCGCTTTGACCATTTATTTTTTCCCATGGAAAATCTGAGATAGCGCAAGCGCATCGCGGCGAGTACGGGCGCGTGTCGCCGCGCGACTTTCAGTGCGCATCAATCACTCGTACTGTGATAATGGAAATTCTATCCCGTTACCCTGGCAGCCGCGATGGGCTCGGGCCTTACAACGAAAACTACAAGGACGACCTGCGAGTCAACGTGCAGCTGACTCGGTGGACTCTGACACCGATCGGCACGTGGCCCAAGTCCGTGGATCACTCCTGGACCGAGACATTGTTTTGCAGAATAATGAATCTAATCTGTTACACGATACTGGCCCTGATCCTGATTCCCTGCAGCATGTACATCGTCCTGGAGATCAAGGACTTTTACAATCAACTAAAGCTCGGCAGCGCGCTCAGCTTCTTCATGATGGCGGTGATGAAGTACTGCGCTTTGATCTTACGCGAGGGCGACATTCGCAGGTGCGTCGAATACATCGAGGGCGACTGGAAGAACGTGAGGTGCGCGGAGGACCGGAGGATCATGCTGGAAAACGCGAACTTCGGTCGCCGGCTAGTGGTCATCTGCAGTGCCTTCATGTACAGCAGCGTTCTATTCTATTATGTGGCCCTGCCGCTCACGCGTGCCAAGATCGTCGACGAGGATGCCAATCTGACCTATCGGCGGCTAGTGTTCCCGGTGCCTAAGATGATTGTCGACACCCGTCGGAGTCCCATCAACGAGATATTTTTTCTCATCCATTTATTGTCCGGCATAATCACCCACATCATCACGGTGTCCGCATGTAGCCTGGTGGCTCTATTCGCGATGCACGCTTGCGGTCAGCTGCAGGTGCTCATGTCCTGGATGAATTACCTGGTCGATGGTCGAGAGGATATCAATGACACCGTGGATGAGAGACTGGCGAATATCATTCAACTGCACGTACGCATCTTGAAGTAAGTTCACTCTTCGGCGCTCTGAAACGTTGCGCTCGTGTCATTTGCGTAATTATTGGAACGTATTAAAAATATATTGTACCTTTCTTGTACCGATGCTCTATAATATATATATATATATATATATATTTAGTACTAAGAGAGATTTAAATAATTACGCAAATTTAATTAGATAGGAAAAAATTGCATCGTGAAGTAGATGCTTTACAAGAAGGAAATGTGATTATTCGCTTATGATTATCCGCATTTTAGTTTCATTTCGCAAACCGAGGAATTACTGCATGAAATATCTCTGGTGGAGGTTGTGGGATGTACAATGAACATATGTTTCCTTGGATATTATTGTATGATGGTATATGTCAATTTGATGATAAATTCGTGTCATGTGTGCTGTTGTGAATGATGTATCACAGACGTATGTAGAAACAAGAATATTTGCGTATATTTGCAAATGTTGCGAGTATAAACTTAGTATTTTCCACATTCAGATACTGGGAGCGAAAAATCGCGGATAACATTCGAGTAACGTCACGCGTCATCTGTCAATGATTCTCGCAATAGCTCATTTTGCACTAAAAATATTTGACCTTATTTTTTATTTTTCTACGATAACATTAACATTTATAATTACGGTATATGGGTGACCTAATAATTTGAAAGAAATATCCGAGTAGACGGAAAATACCTAAGTAGTATTCGAGTAGTGTTCAGATACCTGGATATTAATGCAATTATATTTCATATCGTCTATTTGCGAGTCACGCAAAAATCTATTTTATGTTATTGTAGGAATGGGACTTTAATCAACCTATTAGTGGCCTCACATATTTGATGTTACTTATATCGTTTACATTCAACATATTTATATTTTGTTACATAGGTGAAGTTCTAGCGGAACAGGTACATCCATTATTACTTTCCGTAACGTCATAATACGCCTGTGTATTTCAAATAGTAGACGTGAAGTAATCTAAGACAATTTTCACGATAGTTACCTTTAACAGAATTGTGAAACAAATCTTGTAACAGACCATGAAAGTACGCGAGAGCTCGTACATGATCGATTGGTATCGACTGCCGGCAAAAAAGAGCCTTGCTATCATTTTAATCATTTGTATGTCCAACGCTTCTACCAGACTCACCGCTGGAAATATAATCGATTTGTCCATTAGCAGCTTCGGAGACGTGAGTATTATACCAATATATCATAATTATAATCTCACACCCTGACATTAATATTTTCTTGCACAAAAATATAATTTTCATATACGTACGTCTTAAAAACAGTAAAATATTACAAAGTATTAAGACTACGGAAACGATATTATAAAATCATTCTTGTGATAAAACAAAATAATTTAGCGCATTATGTAACTACAACGAATATTGCTGAATAAAGCATATCTATTATAGTAAGAAAAACGATTATCCTCACAAACAGGTCATTAAATCAGCTATTGCTTATTTGAATATGCTACGAACATTTACGATTTGAGGAAGCATGATTCGATTAGTAGTACTCGTCGAATGATGGTAAGTCCTTCACGAACCAACGGTAACACAACGGGAAATTCTGAATTTTGAACATGTCTAATCATCAATTATTGATGATCATGCCTCGAATTAAACAGTCAAAGTATATAATATTATTGCACCGTTCGATTTGTAACTCGGTACTATTTCCCGAACAGAACTTGTCACTTTGTAGCGCTCTCCCTACTGGATGGTACCATTAAATACATGTGTCAGATTTATCATTTCTATTGTCATCACGAACTTGTACATTAATAAATAATTAATGTTTCAAAATATAGCAAAATATAGCAACATAAAAGCGTTAGTATATTTTTTATACATAACATTAATATTATTTATACGTACAAAAATACATTTCATGTATTGCATTCAAATATGATTCTCGAAAGCAAGGAAAGTCTTTACCTGCGCGGTATAAATTGAACAGCATACACGTATAAATATTACAAGTATATTCACACACGCGTATGCACGCGACGAAATCATTTATACACGATATCGCTACGTAACGTAGCAAATAGAGGAGCCATATGCGATTCTCCCGATTACTCGTGGAAAGTATCACCACACAGAGAGGACGTAGGCCGCACGACATAGGAGGAAGCGTCGGACCCCTTTACGGAAGTCGTTGCGTCTGTAAAGTTCACCCTTCATGCCCTAATGATTGTTTGATCGCTTCTTTCTCAAAAGATTTACCACGTAGCGGTAACTGTAAAGAAAGTCACGGCGCAGCCGCGACGTTTGGCTTTCTGCTCGGTAGCTTTCGCACAAGCCCCTCAGTAGCTGGCGAGCTTTCGCGCGCTTCGAGGATGCGGGGAAGCTCTATGTCCCGTCGATCGAGTGCTGACCACGATTACAAGAAGGACGTGCAGCTGAGCATTCAGCTGAATCGTTGGATACTGAAGCCGCTCGGCGTCTGGCCGCGATCAGCTGGACTCTCGTGGATAGAAAGATTCATCCACATGCTGGTGAACGTAATCTGCACCGGTCTGATAGGTTTCCTCTTCGTTCCGTGCGTCATATTCGGAGCGCTCGAAGTCGAAGACACTTACAACAAATTGAAGCTTTCCGGGCCGTTGAGTTTCGGCGTGATGGCCATCGTCAAGTACTCCTCGCTGATTTATCGCGAGGCGGATATTCGCAGGGGCATCGAGTATATCGAGAACGACTGGATGAACACGCAGCATTACGGTGACCGGAGCGTCATGATCAGGAACGCGAAGTTCGGCCGTCGCCTGGTAATGATCTGCGCGTTCTTCATGTACGGCGGCGCCGCGTTCTATTATCTCGCCATGCCGTTCAGCAGCGGCAAGATCACCGAGCCCGACGGGAATTTAACGTATCGGCCGCTCGTCTGGCCGGTCGCCAGAGCGATCGTCGACGTGCGACACAGCCCCGTCAGTCACATCTTCTTCTGGTTGCAATGCGTGTCGGGCTTCGTCGCGCATTCCATCACGACCGGCGCTTGCAGCCTGGCGGCGGTGTTCGCGATGCACGCTTACGGCCGTATGGAGCTTCTGATGCGATGGATCGAACACTTGGTGGACGGCCGCGAGGATTTCTGCGGTAACGTGGACGACAGACTGGCGATGATCGTGCAGCAGCACGTTCGGATCTTACGGTGAGTCGCTTCTTCGAGAGATATTCCTGTTTCGGTGTTTCTCGTCCTCGATGTATTTACTGTCATCATTGTAATCATGTAATAATAAGTTAATCGCGCTTGCGATTACACTGTTTTAATGAAATTGCATCTTCGAATCGAATTCTCTTCCAGTTTCATATCGCTAACGGACAGGATGTTGCGCGAAATATCTGTCGTGGAAATTGTAGGATGTACGTTAAACATGTGTTTTCTCGGATATTATACTATCACATTGGTATGCATTTCATATGGAAAGCACGTGCTGCAAAGCGCACCGTTTTGCTTCAAGTATGCCGGAGATCGACATGTACACGATTCATGATGACGCGTTTGCAACGGTATGTGCGAAATGTAAGGATATTTATATTGCAGGAATGGGGAAGTGTAGAGATCGCCGCATACGTAACGTATATTACTCTGCTCCTATCCTTCACGTTCAATATCTTCATATTTTGTTACATCGGCGAGCTTATTATCGAACAGGTATAACGCTTATCGTCGAAGTGTTTGTCCGCACTTTTAATATACACCAAATGTGTGATAAATTAACTTACGATTATATCTCTAAAGTGATTAAAACACTCTTCCCAACTTTGAATGCACTTTTACACCGAAAGAAACTTTTATCGTCGTAATTATTGTGTTTGACGTGACATAATTAACCCAAAAAGATCTTATGAACAGTGCAAAAAAATCGGCGAAGTGTCATACATGATCGATTGGTATCGACTACCAGGAAGAAAGGGTCTTGTCCTCGTATTGATGATAGCTATGTCGAATTCATCCACCAAACTCACCGCCGGAAATTTCTTCGAGTTGTCCCTCAGTACTTTCGGTGACGTGAGTTGCAGAAAATGACGTTGTTAAATATTTGGTTAACATCCGGATGACTTACGTGAGGTTCTTCCAACCGACAGGTGGTTAGGACATCTGTGGCCTACTTGAACATGTTACGCACATTAACTTCATAAAATTTCTCCGTAATATGCGAATTATATTATAAATCATTATACTAATTGTTCGGGAATAAATGTTAATTAATTAACTTTCTTCATGTCAAGTGAAAGGAAAAGAAATAACTGAATATAATAGGAGAGGAAAGAGTGAAGTATAATAAATAGAAATCTTTCTATTTATATACAGAGTGTTTTTTAAGTACCCAGCTATATTTAAGGGAGCGATTCTTTGGATTATTTCAAGTAAAAAGATTTATATAAACATGTGTCCTAAACAGCTTAGTTTCCGAAATAGCGGGTGTTGAAGCTTTCAGGGAAATGTAAATGTCACACAGGCTTTAGAATATCTTATTGAAACTTGGTGTAAACATATAACACTGCGACGATGCATTCCCCCCGGCAAACACCGCGGCCGACCGACCATCCGTCGGCCGCAGAACGGCGCTTCGCGCCAATAAACAAATCCACGCGCGGCGCACACGTCCGACACGTGTACGCCTTGACAACAACAATTGTTGTTGTCAAACGCGCGCGTGTCGGAAAAACCATCTCGGAAGCGGTATAAAAGACCGCTTCGCCGCAGTATCGGGACCTGATTCCACCGGAGTCAGCCGGATCGTAAGATCGAAGCTGCTCCGGATCCCGATCCCCAGGTCGAGAGACAGCGACGGTGTGTACGCCGTCACTGCTGTGAGTTCGCAGCCGACTCGACATCCTTCCATCCGGAAAGTCTAAGGTAGTGCGTACGCTGTCTCTCCCGTGGAAGTCGCGGGCACCGGACTCCTCAACTTCCATCTCGGGACGGTGTGTTCGCCGTCTCCACCGGGAGCTTCCGGCCCTCTTGCCCGTGACGGACTTAGGGATCGGCACGAGTAAGGACGGTGTGTTCGCCGCCTCTGTCGAGTGTTCTCGACCTCGGCCACTCCACTCTGGTCACCGGGTCTTGCGCCTCCGGGGCATGCGAACGCCCCGGAGTATCGTTCCGCGTACCGCGTCGCGAATCTAGAGACGACGCGTGTCTCTCCGCCGCACCTCACCGGAGGTACCAACGACCGCCGCGCAACCGAGAAACTACCGCCGCCTACTACACGTCGGCCAGGCTCGCCCGGCCGACTCCACCGTTCCTATAAGGAGGCACGATACCGCGCGCCCTCCGCTCCGGGAGTCGACCGACGCGAGCACTCCACGTGCTGCAACCACCGCGTACCGTGACGCCGAGTCTAGCAGGTGCATTCCGCCGCCTTGCACTTCGATGCGAAACCGTCGAATTTAAACACCGCGAACCATCAACACACCGCGCCGGAATCATAATACCGCGACCGCTCACCGCTAACACCGCGAGCTCCACGGGCCGAGCGTCACGACTGCTCCCGATAGATTCCGGGAAATAACAACAACCAAGCCGACGTCACCACGTAAACACGGGATTCCGTCGCCAATATTGTCATCCGAATATTACTGGTGTGAAACACCGAGATTAAAGCACGGCCCGTCGATAAGATTATCTTGTATCCAACAACGTGGGATAATTTAATAAACAGCTTTTATTAGACATTCGCTCACTCACTCGCTCACTCGCTCATATACCTACACCCACACACATTCAAGAACGCCTGGGCATCCGGAGAGCTACGCCAGGGCCAACCGAACACGGTCGACCAGCGACACCCCACCGGCCGGGGTAGGGACGAACGTCCACCGACCGGCGGGGTCCGGGTCACAACACATCAGGGGTGATATTTAAAGAATACAATAGCCAGAAGTATCAAAAAATTAGAAACGAAACAATTAAATGAAATGTTGAAAAGGACCACCTTCCGCCATAAACTAAAAAATCACCTTCTTGAGCAGAAAATAACGCACCAGGTACGACATATAAGGAAGCGTCGAGCCCCCCTTACGGAAGTCGCTGGGTCTGCAAAGTTCCCCCTTCATATCCTGCCGATCGTTTGATCGCTTCTTTCTCAGAACAAAAGTTATCGCGCGTAATGGTGACTGTAAAGAGATCAGTCACTGCGCAGTCGCGACGTTCGGCTTCCCGCGTTCGACAGCTATCGTGCAACCCCCTCAGTAGCTGGCGAGCTTTCGCGCGCTTCGAAGATGCGAGGAAGCGCTATGTCCTGGCAGTCTAGTACCGTCGCGGTCGACCGCGATTACAAGAAGGACGTGCAGCTGAGCTTCCAGCTGAATCATTGGATACTGAAGCCGCTCGGCGCCTGGCCGCGATCACCCGGGCTCTCGAGGGCAAATAGATCGATATACTTGCTGCTGAACATAATCTGCGTCAGTCTGGTATGCTTCCTCGTCATCCCGTGCGTCATGTTCATTGTGCTCGACGCCGAGGACCTGCAGCATACGGTAGAGATCTGCGGAGCGGTGAGCTTCTGTCTAAAAGACATCGTCAAATACTCCTCGATAATCTTCCGCGAGGGCGACATACGCAAGGGTATCGAGTACATCGAGAACGACTGGATGAATACGCGGTATTACGACGACCGGAGCATCATGATTAAAAGCGCCAAGTTCGGCCGGCGCCTCGTGGCGGCCTGCGCCTTCTTCATGTACGGCAGCGCCGCGTTCTATTACATCGCCGTGCCGTTCAGCAAAGGCAAGATCACGGAACCCGACGGGAACCTGACGTATCAGCCGCTTATGTGGCCGGTCGCCAGAATGATCATCGACGTGCGTTACAGCCCCGTCAACGAGATCTTCTTCTGGCTGCAATGCGTGTCGGGCTTCGTCGCGCACTCCATGACGACCGGTGCTTGCAGCCTGGCGGTGGTGTTCGCGATGCACGCTTACGGCCGTTTGGAGCTTCTGATACGATCGATCGAGCATCTGATTGATGGACGCGAGAATTCCCGCGGCAACGTGGACGACAGACTGGCGATGATCGTGCAGCAGCACGTTCGGATCTTGAAGTGAGCCCTTCCTCCGCAAGTATTTCCGCATCGGTTACTCTTGTTCTTGCTGTGTTTATTGCTATTATTATCATCATTGTAATTAAGCGTCGATTGTGCTTGCGATGGCGTGTTTCAATGAAATTCATATGTTTCGCGAATACCTTCCGAGTGGTACAATGTGACACTTGTCTTCCAGTTTCATATCGCTGACGGACAGGATACTGCGTGAAATATCCGTCACAGAAGTTGTAGGAAGTACGTTAGACTTGTGTTTTCTCGGATATTCTAGTATGACGGTATGCATATCGTACGTAAAAAATATTCGTGCCGCATAGCGCATCGTTTTGTTTCAAGTAGCGTCGAACACTGACGTATGCATGATCTATGACGACGCACGTTCAACGTATACTCGAAATGTAAAGACCTTTACGTTGCAGGAATGGGCTAGTAAAGAGACAACCTCCTACGTAACGTTCGTTATTCTGCTCGTATCTATCACATTCAATATCTTCGTACTTTGTTACCTCGGCGAGCTTATTGCCGAACAGGTACAGTGTTCACCGTCAAAACACTTCCCTGCACCTCTGATGTACATCTGCTGAGCAATAAATCAATCCATGTTTATATCTTAGAGTAATGGAAAAATTGTTTCCAAACTTAGAATGTACCTTCACGCTGCAAAGCAGCTCTTACCGTCGTAATTATTGTGTTTAACTTAATAGAAATGAGAAAAAAAAAACACTCTGTTAAACAGTGCAGAAAGATCGGCGAGATGTCGTATATGATCGATTGGTATCGATTACCAGGAAGAAAGGGTCTCGGCCTCGTGCTGCTGATAGCTATGTCCAATTCGTCCATCAAACTCACTGCCGCAAATTTCTTCGAGTTATCCATCGGTACCTTCGGTGACGTGAGTAGCTCAGTGGCATTATTAAGTTTTCGGTTAACAATCGGACGACTTACGTGAGGTTCTTCCATTCGACAGGTGGTTAAGACATCTGTAGCCTACTTGAACATGTTACGTACATTAACTTTGTAAAATTTCCCCGCAACGTGAGAATTACATTATAGATCGATACATCGATAATTTCGGGATAAATGCTAATTAATTATCCGACCTCATGTATTGAGTGAAAAGGGGCGAAATGGAAGAATACAGTATATAGAAAGTAGAGATACGTACAGTAAATTGAAAACTTGCGTATTTATATATAACATGTAATTACTTAAGGAACATAATACTTAAGGAATCCGACGCACACTTGTCCTGTTGTCTTCAACAAAGCCTCCTCAAGTTCTACACGCTTCATCACTCGATGACAGAATTAAATATAACATGAATTCACAGATACGGGTAACTTCTTAGCGAAATAAAGTGTCAACTTTCCGGATATCGATTTCTGGATTTGCTTCCTCTTCTCGTCCAAGCAACAGCATAGAGCATACGAGCATAGGTTATTCCTCAATGTATTCCCTTACGCACATACATTGTCTCGCACGTATCGATCGTTAGTGACCCTTCATCCGATGGAAACGCCGAGGCTTCTTCCTCGCGGAGGGAGCGTCGTTATTCTCGAAGGAAAGATTAGAGAAACGCGCAAGCGCCGAAGAAAGCGACCTGCTGTCCTCCGTCGTGACATTGCCGTTCAATAGCCGGTGGACCTTCGAGTCACGATCATGTCACACTCCTTCCGCGTGTCTCCCACGCACAACGCCGCGCACCAGCGGGACAGCGAGTACAGCATCCAGCTGAACCGCTGGTTCCTGAAGCCGATCGGTGCCTGGCCCGATGACGACCGGCCGGTCAGCATCGCGGAAAGACTGCTGTTCTGCGGCATTCAGTTCGTCTGCCACTCTCTGATCGCCTTCACGGTAGTGCCGTGCGCGCTTTACATCGTGTTCGAGCCGGACGTGCACCTAAAACTGAAGGCCTTCGGCCCGATGATACACTGGTTGATGGGCGGCCTGAACTACTGCTCTCTACTGCTGCGTAGTTACGAGATACGCAAGTGCGTGGACCACATGCGCGCCGATTGGCGGCAGGTGAAGGGTGTGCACGATCGGGAGGTGATGCTGAGGAACGCCAAGTTCGGACGATTCGTCTCCGGCTTCTGCGCGATCTTCATGCAGGGCGGCGTCTGTTCCTACAGTATCATCACTAGTCTCACGCCGGTGGTCGTGCAGATCGACAATGTCACTATCACGATGCACCAACTGCCGTGTCCGTTCTACACAGAGCTGGTGGACGCAAGATACAGTCCGACGAACGAGATCGTACTTGTTCTACAACTGTTCTCGACTTTCATAGTGAACACCATCACGGTGGGCGCATGCAGTCTCGCCGCGGTCTTCGCCATGCACGCCTGCGGCCAGCTGAACATCCTGATGGTGAGACTGGACGAACTCGTCGACGCGTCGTCGACGAAGGATGGGCATGAGACCTCGCGCCGGAAGCTGGCTGGCATCGTGGAACATCATCTACGTACGCTGAGGTAGTACAGCTGCATGTCAACTATTTTGGAGTGTGATTTGACTTTGCTATCAGTAAGAATGTATACGGAGAAGTATTTAAACAGCCGATTCTGAGCTTCATTGTACAAAAGAGCTCTCATTTTTGTAACATCATTTCTTCTCAACAATCGTGATCATAAATCGAGCTGTCTTTCAAGGAAAGTTAAAGTTCAAAGATATTATCGCAGTTACGAGAAAGGGTTTCACGTTGGCTGTGTCTCGTAAAATGGTTTCATCGCGTTTTCATTTCAGCTTCGTGTCGGAAATAGAAACGATTATGCATCAGATCTGTCTCGTCGAGCTGTTGGGGTGCACGACAGACATGTGCATGCTCGGATATTACACGATTACGGTATGCTAAAATTTCGCATCGAGAAGCAACAGGTGCAAAATGCACATTTCGCGAGTTTGAGACATTACACGAAAGTGATATTGAAGTCGTATTATATATACGTGGGTAGTTTTCTGACGCGTCCTCTTTTCTGATGTATTTTATTTCCACATATACTTACAGGAATGGGAACTGCACGACACGAAAAATTTACTCACGTACTTCACTATATTTATTGCCATGTCATGCAACATTTTTATATTTTGCTACATTGCTGAGATTCTTACGGACCAGGTAGTCGCATCGTATCAGTTTCTCTCTGCTTGTAACATTCTGAAGTAAAATTATCACTACAGAAATATATTGATCAAATCAGCCTTTGTACAGTGTCAAAAAATAGGCGATATGGCATACATGACAGATTGGTATCAATTGCATCATAAAATTGCGATCGATCTGATCCTAATAATCTCGAGATCGAACGCCGTTATAAAGATAACAGCCGGAAAAATGATTCAACTATCTATCGCAACTTTTGGAGATGTAAGTCTGTTCGATAACACACATATTAACGGTTCTGTAACCAAATTTGTGTAATGACGAGCTCGTGTCTGCAGTCTTCCATAACTTCTGCTCGAAATTTCGCTATCCCGAACTATCAATAAACACTCTAATTACCGTCGAAACAATTATGTTGCTTGTAATTTCCAGGTACTAATACACGTTTAGAGTTTTAGAAACCTTGTTGCAGCAAAATTCGCAAAACCATTAACATAAAACCATTAAATCTGTCAATCGTGATTATTTCAGGTGATGAAAACGTCGTTTGCGTATTTAAATATGCTCAGAACGGTAGCGATGTAACAAAAACTAAAATATTTATGCGCCGAACTCGAAAGTTGCCGAAAACAGATTAAATGTAAATCTATTTGACTTACTAATAATCAGTGTAGTGATGCAGCTGATTCTCGTTATATCAATTAGCATATTCCTTACCTTCTCCACAATTTCATTATCGTTATTTCATATTTTATTCACCAATAACCATACACACACGTGTAGCTTCAACAACTGAGAAAACTCATATTTTCTATTGCACACGAGAAACTCTTTGAAGACGAGGAATGTCGTCTGTCCGTCTGTCACAGATAACTCCAAGAGTATTAACTCATCCGATGAGAGGCGATGACAACCGCTAATTTCACAGTAATCATTGACTTATCGGAGATTATCCGATCAAATCATTCTCAGATGTAGATAACTCTATTGCTCGTGTGCCGTACAGTATACTGCGATTCGATGCAACAAGTTGGGGGAGATATAGATATCGATTACGTTCCGTTTCAGCCGGACGGTACAGTAATTTCTTCTCTTTTCTCGTCATGTCCGCGCAAGCGCCACCGTATCTACCACTTGGAGAAGAAGCAGGCGGGTAGTGGCGATCAGTAACCCTTACGCGTCCCTCGCCGGTGAACCATGAAGCGCACTCCTCACGAGTCCACCCTCGATCTCTACAAACGAGATAACGACTACAGTCTTCAGCTGAATCGTTGGATCCTGAAGTCGATAGGCGCTTGGCCGGAACTGCCGACGAATTCGTCGGCCAGAAACATCCTAGGGAAGGTCCTGATACTCACGTGTCACTTTTTAATAGCTTTCACCGTGGTGCCCGCTATACTGTACATATTTTTCGAGGAGAAGGACTTCCGCCTTAAATTGAAGGCTATAGGGCCGACGAGTCATTGTCTCATGGGTGGTATCAATTACTGCTCGCTCTTGCATCAAAAGAAACGTATACGCAGATCCATTGAACACATGGATGCGGACTGGCGAATGGCGAAGAGAGAGCACGACAGGGAAGTGATGCTGAAGAACGCCCGGATAGGAAGAATCATAGCAGGCACTTGTGCGCTCATCATGCAGGGTGGTGTGTTCTGTTACAATCTAGCTAGAGGATTGTCGCCGATAAGCATGGTGATCGGCAACGAGACCATGTCGATAGGCCGCTTACCTTGTCCGTCGTACAATAAGATCGTGGACACCAGGTTCAGTCCGGTATATGAGGTGATGCTCGCGCTGCAGTGTCTTTCAATCGTTGTGGTGAACAACACGACGGTCGGCGCGTGTGGTTTAGCCACGGTGTTCGCGATGCACGCCTGCGGCCAACTCAACGTGGTGATGTTGCGGCTCGGAGAGCTCACCGACGAGAAACGAGACGTCCTTCAGCTAAAATTGGGGTACATCATCGAGCGGCATCTGCGAGCGTTGAGGTAAGAAGGGTCTTGCGAGTGATTACGTACAGATCATTTTTATCATTGTCAATGGAATATGCAGTCTCACGTTGGCAATTTGGTCTTTTAAATGACACTTTTTTAAATGTATCTCTTATAATATCTTTCTAATTATGGTAAATGCTAAAAGATTATTAGAAAGATATTGGCCAAATTTTCTTTATGTTTCTTCGGGAATTTGATATTTTTAAACGTAAACTGTAAAGAGTTGAATCACGAATGTTACAGTTATTTCTAATTGTCTCGATTACTAGGTTTCTCTCGCGTATGGAGACGATTATGCGTCAGATATGTTTCGTGGAATTAGTCGGATGTACATTCAACTTGTGCATGCTAGGATATTACACCATTACGGTACGCTTAAAAACTTGAAAAGGTGAATATGTAATGAAAAATTCACGTTGCTCCAGTTTATTTTTACTCCGAATGCTATCAAGTTGCATACCTTCTAGGAGTGGCGTGAAGAAAGTACAAATACTATAATAACGTATATCATGATCCTCACAGGAATGATGTTCAATATTTTCATATTCTGTTTCATCGGCGAACTCGTAACAGATCAGGTAGTCGTGTTTACCTCTCGTCGATTCTTTTATTAACCAACTTATAGTTAAAATATTATTTTTGTCTCATGGATTTTGTCTCGCGACAGTGTAAAAAAGTCGGCGAGGCAGCTTACATGATAAACTGGTATGCATTGCCGCATAAAACCGCTCTCGACTTAATTCTAATAATTTTGCGATCAAGTATCGTTATCAAAATCACCGCTGGGAAAATATTTCACATGTCAATCGCGACTTTCGGCGTTGTAAGTATTTTGAAATTTTTTAATACGTTACACTAATTACTATGAATAAATTCTATATATTTATTCATTGCGTATCCTTTAATTACTGATATCCAAATTTATGAGCTTATGAATAATACATGACAACAATTTTCATCGAGCATTACGTGCACGTGATAGCCTATCAAAATCCGAATTAATCACTCTTGTCAAATGTTTTAGGTGATTAAAACATCTGTCACATATTTGAATATGCTTCGAGCTTTGACCATGTAAATATAACAAACATAATTATGCTATGATATTTTCAATAGAGCTTATCTAATCTATTATTTTTCGTATAATAAATATTTTACATGTAAATACGATTTATATGTAAATGTATACATACAGCAACGAATATGTAAAGGAAAATATTTCAGGTTCACAAAAAATTTATTTTAAAAGGAAATCATAAAACTTTTATTCTTCATACTCCATAATTAAATATATATATACGCGTAATTAAATATATATACGAACGTTCACACGGCATTTTACATTGCTTCACGAGCAGAAAACTCCTGTGATTTTCTGCGATCGTTCGCGGAAAATACCAGGAGGCCAAGTTTTACACGCATAATTCAACAGTGCAATAAACAGTAACCGACTGACATACCACGTGAGGAAGAGTCGAACCCTCTTGCGGAAGAAGCAATATGACTATAAAATGCACCCTTCGTTTCCTGACATGACCGGTCGTCCGATTGTTCTTCTTCGCTAGCAGGGCAACCAAGCACGCAAGCTCGCGATACCGGCTTTCCATATTCGAGCGATTCTTTCAGTCGCTATCTAGCTTCCGTCACGATAATGCAGGCACCATCGATAGAGAAGTCGCAGCCCGTCGTGTACGATCACGAGAAAGACCTGCAGCTGAGCATCCAGTTCAGAATCGATGGATACTGAGGCCAATTCTCGTGAAAGCTTCTGCCTATCCAGGAGGATTCGGTGCCTGGCTGAGCTCGGCCGACACGCGCCAAAGTCTCGTCAGCGAAATCTTCTGCTGTGTTCAACACGTGGGGAGTTTCTTCAGGAGTGGAATGGTTTCTACTGGAATGGGAAACCGGCGATCTCGCAAATTACGTGACGTATATTATTTTGCTCATATCATTCACCTTCAATATTTTCATATTTCGTTACATAGGCGAACTCGTCGTAAAACAGGTATGATTCGTCATTGTCAAAGCACATATTTCTTTCGTATATTTTCATGATTGATCGAACAATCGATGATTTTATAATAATTTTCAAGACAGTCTTCGTGTATGATATAATTCTTATCGTTATGAATATGATTCTGCGTTTGACATAAAATAAATCAGTAAAGCGATTCTTGTATATTTAATAGTGAAAAGGAAAGTCAGTGAGATATACTACATGATCGATTGGCATTGTTTACTAGGAAAAAGGGCCCTAGCTATCGCATTGCTAATCGCAATGTCCAATTCGTCGATCAAATTTACCGCCGGAAATCTCATCGAATTGACTCTGAGCAGTTTTGGTGACGTAAGTAGTAATATTACGAAAATAAATTATTCGCAACGCACATGATTCAATTTCTCATTGCACTCAGACCTTACTTCTCTTACAATACGATCGAATCTTCTAATGAAATACGAAACATCGTGTGATATATTTGTTATTAATTAACAATTTTTAAACATAGATTTTTAAATTAATTGAAAAATTTCCGAGCGAAGATATAAAATTGTTGCGAGGGAGGAGACGATGTAAATCACCGTTCACGTGATAAAATAAAATGTATTTCCGTACTTTTTCTATTAATAACTATTTTCTATTAATAACTATTCGCTACTTACTGGTGCAGTTATGAGAATACTTATCTTCTGGTATAGAAGGCCATATTAACGAATGAACAATTCATCGTGTTTCCATACAGCACAATGTACAACTGACTTGTTCAGTCGTTTCTATCTCTATTACTTCGTACACCGTGAATATACATTGAGGCACGATGCAACAAGTTGCGCGTACTATAAGTATCGATCATGCATCGTCTCAGCCAGCCGGCGGAGCAATGTCTTTTCGCCTGTCAGGAATAAACCATGCGGCCGCGCAAGCGCTGCTCGTGACTAACTGGCTGCCGTTGAGACTCGCAGTCAGTAGTCGAGACCAGTACCTGACGCGCTTCCGGTGAACCCGAGCACGATGCGTTCGCCCGGTAAGGCCATGGTGGACGTTTCCAGACGAAATAACAATTACAGTCTTCAATTTAACCGCTGGTTTTTAATGCCGATAGGCGCCTGGCCGGAATTACCCACGAGCTCGGTTACCGAGAGAATAATATTCAAGATTCTGAGATTAATATGTCACACTTTGATAGCTCTCACCGTGGTACCCTCCATACTGTACATACTCTTCGAGGAGAAAGACGTCCGCCTGAAGTTGAAGGCAGTAGGGCCCACGAGTCACTGGCTCATGGGTAGCATCAATTACTGCTCGCTGTTGTATCAGAAGAAACAGATAGGCAGATCCATCGACCACATGGAGACGGACTGGCAAATGGCCAAGAAGGAGTGCGATCAGCGAGTGATGCTGAGGAACGCCAGGGTAGGACGAACCATCGCGGTTCTCTGCGCGCTTATCATGCAGGGTGGTATTTTCTCGTACAACGTGGCGAGAGGAACGTCGCCGTTACTAGTGGTAATCGGCAACGAGACGGTCGCAATAGGCCGCTTACCATGCCCGTCTTTCAACAAGATCGTGGATACCAGGTTCAGTCCGGTGTACGAGGTCGTGCTCGCGCTGCAGTGCCTGTCGGCCATTGTGGTGAACAACACGACTGTCGGCGCGTGTGGTTTAGCAGCGGTGTTTGCGATGCACGCCTGCGGCCAGCTCAGTGTAGTGATGTCGCGGCTCGAAGAACTAGACAGCAAGAAAGAGGAGTGCCACGTCGTTCAGAGGAAATTGACGAACCTCGTCCAGCGTCACCTGCGAGCGTTGAGGTAAAATTTAACGATAATAATTAAGGGTGTTGTGTGTGCACGGGAAATTCGTTTGGTTCCAATGAATAGATGATTGAATTTGATTCCATTGAAATTAATTTTCTTGGAGTGCTATCGAACACTGCGAATTGTTGCAATTACTCTTGACATCGTTTCGTTAATTTGACTTGATATATTTTGGAATGGTAATTATTGTTAAATGTGTCCATTTCAGGTTTCTCTCGCGCATGGAGATAATTATGCGACAAGTGTGTCTCGTGGAGTTACTCGGATGTACGTTCAACTTATGTATGCTAGGATATTACACCATTACGGTATGCTTAAAAACGTGAAAAGGTGAATATGTAATAAGATCCACGTTGCTTGTTTCTATTTTTATTATAAATACTATTAGATTATATACGTTCTGTATTTTAGGAATGGCACGAGGAAAGTACGAACACTTTAATAACGTATCTCATTGTATTAACGTCGATGATGTTCAATATTTTCATATTTTGCTACATCGGTGATCTCGTTACGGAGCAGGTGAGATAAACGCGCTTACGTTCTCAGGGATTCTGACTAATTTTTCAATTTATAACAAATTATTGAAATTATTATCAAATCTCTCATAGTAAACAAATTTTACTACTATACTATACTATAAACGGTCCACTGAAATTTTGTGTTTAACATGAGGGAAATTTATTAAAAGGTACACGAATATATATAATTTCAGTGAACCGTCTCATTTTAACATAAAATTTTTTACTGCGATTGAATCGTAAAATTCAACTGTGCGATAGTGTAAGAAAGTCGGTGAGGCAGCTTACATGACAAATTGGTATAAATTGCCACGTAAAACTGTGCTTGGTCTGATATTAATAATTTTGCGGTCGAGCATTGTTATTAAAATTACTGCTGGAAAAATATTTCACATGTCGATCCCAACTTTTGGTGATGTGAGTATTATAAAGATTTCAAATGTATTTACTGAGAAATATAAAACAAGTGTTAATTTATTATACGTTGCTATACGCTGTGCAGAAACCGGGATTATATGTATTCGTGTTTACATACGTAACAGCTGATCAAAATTCAAATTAACTATGCCTACTTTCTAGGTAATTAAAACATCTGTGGCATACTTGAATATGCTTAGAACTCTGACTATATAAATATCGTGGGATATTTATAAAACATATTATAAGATACAACGTTAAAACTTAAAATATCTGTTGCATAATAAACATTTTGCACGTAAATCTAGTTTACAGAAAATTATCGTACGGCACTATATATGTAAAATTATGTAAACAATCGTACATCATGTGTGCGCTTCTACGATAAATTTTTGTAATCGTAACTTGTGACTCATTCCTTTCGTTTGTCTTCTATCTTACTTACAAACCTATGTAAATACTCTTTACTTTACATACCGTCGTCTGTCGAACTATGTTACCGCCTATAATTGCAATTGATGGTGCAACAGGTCATTGTGTTGCTATATTTGCTCACGCAGAAAAGAAGCGCTTAGTAACCCGCTTGCTTTCAAAGGACGGACATCGCTATTTTAGTGGGCCAACTTTAGCTTTATGTATTTAACTATGTAACAAACTGGAATGAGCACTGGCATGGTGAAGGTTGTGACGTGTAAGACAGACCTGTAAAACAAAGGCAATGTCCAAGTAGATCTCTGTCTTATTAACATGCTACATAGTCTATATAGGTTTAGATAATACGTACACAGACAAAGATGGGAATTCTATTCGGATATTGTCTCTATCGGCACAAAGTCATCTGGCAGAAACAAAAGCAATATTCGTTACAGATTGTTATATAGTACAATGGCTTTACGTTATTATAACGAACATCACGATTACACATAATATCTGAAACAAACCAACCAACGTTTACCAATGTTTATGTACAGATAAAATTCATTAAAACGATTAAAAGACACCTTCCTACAGTTTAATGAGCTGTACCGCACATGACGAGTATCATACTTCAGCCTAGACACCCTGAATGACGCAGCGTCCAAATCGAACGCAGCTATAGACACAGGATCCGCTCCCTACTACCAACTCGCAAAAGCTCGCCTGTATTAGAATTACTACGTTGCCTCTTCCTTCCTCTCTCCGCATCTTGACATGTGTGTACTATCTGCAATCTAGTAGCGTTGGCAACTGCTAATGCAACAAGCGGCAGGAGACTATCGATCAGTGTAAAGTTCGCCGGAAGGTGCTTCTCTCCTGGAGTCGGCACGATTACGAGAGTCTGCGCAAGCGCTACCCTGGGCTTGCCGCCGCGCGGAAGTCGCGAGAACCAGTCAGGAGTCAGTGCATCGCGCGCTTTCGCGGATCGAACATGACTCGTTCGCTGCGGGAGCCGGCAGCGAAGAGAAGTCTCTACAAGCGGCACAATGATTACAGCCTCCAGTTGAACCGCTGGTTTCTAAAGCCGATCGGCATCTGGCCTACCTCGAACAGCACGGAAAGGATGCTGTCGCACGGTATCCGGTTCACCTGTTACTCACTGATAGCTTTCACGGTGATACCTTCCGTGCTATACATCTTCCTCGAGGACCAAGACGTCGACATCCGCGTGAAGGCCATCGGACCGGTCAGCCACTGGCTCATGGGCGCGATGAATTACCTGTCGCTGTTGCTGCGCGGCAGCGAGATACGCCGGTGTATCGAGCACATGGAGGTGGACTGGCAGCTGGTGAGCAGAACGGAGGACCGCGAGGTGATGCTGAGGAACGCCAAATTCGGCCGCTTCGTCGCCGGCTTCTGCGCGGTCTTCATGCACTGCGGCGTGTTCTCGTACAGCATGGTGAAGGGCATGTCGTCGTTGGTCATCGTGATCGGCAATCAGACCGTCACGATACCCCGACTGCCGTGTCCGTTTTATAGTAACTTCCTCGACACGACGGTCAGCCCGACGAATCAGATCGTGCTGATGATACAGTTCCTGTCGGGATTCATAGTCAACTCGATCACGGTCGGCGCGTGCAGCCTGGCCGCGGTCTTCGCGATGCACGCCTGCGGACAATTCAGTGTGCTGTTCCTTTGGCTGAACGAGCTGGTCGGCGACGACGACGGGGAGGAAGGGTACAGATCGGTCGAGTATAAACTCGCTAATATCGTGCAACATCATTTACGTGTGTTAAGGTAGCAAAAGATACCGATAGTTGGGCTTCCGCGGTGTGTAGTAATTCGACTTCCGGGGTTGACGCCGCGTTCTTCATGGATCTGTCCCCGGCGTTTTCGTAAAGGAGAGATACAACTTTTCGCGAAATGTCGAGAACAAATCCACAAAGAACGCAACACCAATCAGGAAGCTAAATTGAGTAGTAGGAAGGGTAACTTGTTACCTTCGTGGATAAGCGGCGAGGATCTCTGATCGGGATGCGTAATACCGAAGATATTATTATTTGCAGTTTTGTGTCGTACATCGAACAAGTCATGTATCAGGTGTGTCTTGTTCAACTGGTCGGCTGCACGTTGAACATGTGTATGCTCGGATATTATTCCATCACGGTAGGGCGGGAAATATCTCTCTCTCTATTTCTCAGATTTATTATTGTATCAATTAATTATGTACATTATTCTGTGGGAGGAAGAAAAAGTTGATTCCGATCCAAATTCCGATGAATATCGATGATAAACGGTCTTTTGATGCATTCCGATTTTTCAGGAATGGAACACGGAAGATACCAAGAACTTGATGACATACGGTATTCTATTCGTGTCAATGACATTCAACATTTTCATAATTTGTTACATCGGTGAACTTCTCAGCGAACAGGTAAAAGACGATATGCATAAAAGTCCCGCATCTGCAATGCCATTAGCAAGAATGTCTACCGAATTTATTATGTGTCACCGATGGTTCTCTAATCTGGAGCTTTTTACCGCAATTTCTTGTATAAATGAATGGTACAGTGTAAGAAAGTCGGCGAAACGGCCTATCTAACCGAATGGTACCGTTTACCTCAGAAGACTGCCCTTAGTCTGGTTTTGATCATTTCAAGATCCAGCGTTGTAATTAAGATGACTGCTGGAAAACTAATTGAATTATCCTTAGTGACGTTCGGAGACGTAAGTCTCGAAATTTATGATGCCACATATACCTTCCTTTTTTTTACGAATTATCAAAACACAGTCTAATAAATAATATCAAGCTCAATATTAATATAGCATATTAATGTGCACAAATTTATATCAATTAATTAATTAATTATATTTATTAACTTTTCATTATTATCTTTACTACTATTTACATATCTATTGCAAAGTAGACATTACTATATGTAACAAGACAAAATGCAACAGGTATACCGTTGCATACATGATTGCTGAATATCTTAGGAGAGTCGTCGGTGCATAAGCTTTGTACGATTTTCTGAAAGAAAGAAAAAAAGAAAGCAGGAAAAAGAAATTGGCAATACTATAATTTTCCAAGTAGTTTCCCAAGCAATATTAAAGTGTTATTCATTTCAGGTAATTAAAACATCCCTTGCGTATTTAAACATTCTTCGCACTGTCGCTCTGTGAGTTATAAATTATCGCATGATCATTAGAATAAATTAAATAGAAAACCACGCGTCAACCTTTACTTATAAAGAAAAGAAAAATCTTAACAATGGCACACTTATAAAATCACTCCTTGCTCACCATGACAGTCGTTCTTTGGACAAAGATACGTTATATTTGATGCATGGCAAATTAACTGCGAGCGCGGCAGATCACTTTTCCCCGCCGTCTTTACTCAGTCCATCGACTCGATCTATACACGTTCGTCCCGATGTCAGCAAAGCAACAAGTAATCCGACGTTGCTAGTCGATCGATCGGATTCTCTTCGTGGTAAACTACCGTTTACCTTCGCGCAGACGCCGCGGTGACTACTAGGCGCGTATGTGAAAGACTATTAGTAGACGTCGTGCCGTCGTGTAGCTATCATGTGTCAGTCAGCGAGCAGAGACTTGCACGATCACAGCGTGCAGCTGAATCGCTGGTTCCTGAAGCCGATAGGCGCATGGCCGCAATTCTCCGCGGCCACGAGGAGAGAGAGGGCGATGTCGAACACACTGATATTCACTTGTTACTTCTTGATCGCCTTCACCGTGATACCGTGCGCGCTGAACGTCTTTTTCGAGGAGAAGGACCTCGACCTGAAACTGCGGGCGATCGGTCCGCTGAGCCATTGGCTCATGGGCGGAATGAATTATTGCTCCCTCTTGCTGCGCAGCACCGACATAATCCGATGTATGCAGCATATGGAAACGGACTGGAGGATCGTCAGGCGGCCTCAGGATCGCGACATCATGGCGAAAAACGCGAAGCTGGGCCGCTTCGTCGCGGGTTTCTGCGCGATATGCATGCACGGCGGCGTGTTCTCCTACAGCATCGTGTCCGGCATGACGACGATAAAAGTGTTGGTCGGCAACGAAAGCATCTCGATGCTCCAGCTGCCGTGTCCGTCTTACAGTAAATTCGTCGACGCAAGGTTCAGTCCGGCGAACGAGATCGTCCTGGCGATGCAGCTGCTCTCGTGCTTCATAGTGAATTCCACCACCGTTGGCGCGTGCAGCTTAGCCGCTGTCTTCGCTATGCACGCGTGCGGGCAACTCGATATCCTAACCCAGCGGCTGAACAAGCTTGTCGAGGGTCAGAATGCGAAGGAAAACCAGTCGGCACAGCAGAAGATGGCTGACATCGTGGATCATCACCTGCGCGTTTTGAGGTGGAGTAACAGATTTAAGTATCTAAAAGTAAGATATATGATTTTAAACTTATCGCATGATCGTCAATTTGCATGTTCCATCCATGCATGGGTTCGAGAAAATTGATATATCATTGATATTAAGGTTTTGTTAAGGAATCGTTACTGCGAACTGTCTCGGATATATAAAAGACTTACAATTATTTTATTTANAAACTGTGTAATATTATAAATTACTTAACTCTGAACAAAAAGTGTATATAGGCAACGGAAATTGGACATAGGCAAAAATAATAATATATTAAATGTGTACAAAAGTTTTAGTCTATTGACTATATAAAAATAAAGCGCAAACGTAAAGCGAAAAGAGACTAAATTTTTTTACATATACTTAATATATTATATAGTGTACCATATAAAATGTACACACGAAGTCTTTTAAAGTGCAATGAAAATACCCATGAAAGAAAGATTTGACTTAAATGCATGGATTTCAGATTTATAGCGTACATCGAAGAAGTTATGAACCAAATATGTCTAATAGAATTAGTCGGATGTACATTTAACTTATGCATGCTTGGATATTACTCCATTACGGTACGCTAATCATCTTGAAAGGTGAATATGTAATCGGAGTTAATTAACGATATCTCTTCAATGATTTTCAAAAGATATTATTACACGCCCGAAAGAAAATGCACTACGATTTTTTTAGTGGTGGAATAAAATTGACTCGAAGAGTATAGTGGCATACCTGATCGTATATGTATCTATGAGTTTCAATATTTTCATTTTTTGCTACATAGGTGAAATTTTAACGCAACAGGTGAGGAAGCAATATCGACTCATACAGATGTTAATATATTTGTGTATCCTTAATACAGCGAACTATTTATTAGTGCAAAAAAGTTGGAGAAACGGCATATATGACCGATTGGTATCGCTTACCTCACAAGACAGCTCTTGGCTTAGTCTTGATTATATCAAGATCGAGCGCCGTGATCAAGATAACTGCTGGCAAACTGATCCAACTCTCTATCGCGACTTTCAGCGACGTAAGTGTCAATAATAATCTTGCAGATTGTTGTTAGAATAAGTTATTATTTCAGGTTATCAAAACTTCTTTCGTCTATCTCAATATGTTGCGGACCGTTACTACAACGTAAATCTGCACACGTTGTAATAGGTTTTCTATGGTTCTCTCTGGCTATAGCACTATTTAAATAAACACACACAATACTTTAGGATGTAAATATCCTAATTATAAATATATATTTATTTATCCTGAAATATATTGGGTTGGCAAACAAGTTCGTTCGGTTTTTTTGACTGGTATAAAATACAATTTATTTAATATACAAAATATATACTAATCAATAATGTATTGACCATTCTTTTCTATGACTTCTTGCCATCTTTTTACCAATTTCATAATCCCACATTCATAAAACGTCTGAGGTTTACCGGCAAAAAACTGATCCAGTTGCGTTTTAACAGCTTCATTATTAGCAAAGTTTTTCCCGTTCGGAGAATTTTGCAACGACCGGAACAAATACTAATCAGAGGGTGCCGGTGAATAAGGAGGGTGAGGCAAAACATCCCAGCCAAGCCTTAACAATTTGTTCCGAATAGTTAATGAAGTATGGGGTCTGGCATTGTCGTGGTGGAAGACTACTACTTTTCGATTTGCCAATTCTGGACGTTTCGAACGTATTGCTTGATTCAATTTCGTTAATTGGGAGCAATATATAGTTGAATCGATCGTCCTGCCTGATGGTAAGAGCTCATAATAAATGATACCTTTATAATCCCACCACACTGAGAGCATAATTTTCTTCGGGTGCAATTCTGCCTTCGAGGTTGTTTGTGGTGGTTCACTGCTGCTTCCCCATGATCTTTACGTACTACGTTATCGTAGACGATCCAANATCCACTTTTCATCTCCCGTAACCAACCGCTTCAAAAATGGATCGTTTTCTTGGCGTTTCAGCAGCGCGTCACAGATGGAAATGCGAGCGGTTAAGTTGGCCTCGGTCAATTCGTGCGGCACCCAAACATTGAGGCGAGAAACGTATCCCAACTGACGCAAATGGTTTTCTACACTTGTGTGGGATATATTAAGTGTCGTAGCAATCTCTCGTACTGTTTGCGATGGATTTTTGTCGACGGTATTCTTTATTACAGCTGAATCAATCTCTGCTGGACGACCAGAACGGGACGCGTCACTAACATCAAAATCTCCAGAACGGAATTTGGCAAACCATTTTTGACACACACGTTCTGTTAAAGCATCGTCCCGATACACATTACAAATCTTCTTATGAGCTTCCGCAGCTCGCTTGCCTTTTTTGAAATAAAAAAGTAAAATATGGCGAAAATGGACGTTCTTTTCTTCCATATTTGCAACCGTGCAGTACGCACAATACTCTGGTATTAACCGGCGTATGTTTACAAATAGGTTAGGTGGAACGTTGTTTTTCAGCTGCACAAGCGCGTTGTGCTATAACGCTGTGGAAAAAAGATAGCAGAATGAGTAAACCTACTCCGATTAAAAAACCGAACGAACTTATTTGCCAACCCAATAAATATCTAACAAAAATATTTATGGATTTATAAAAAAATACTATTACGTGCGATAATCATCATTGTGGAGCAACTTTTAAGCCTTGGCATTTCACTCGAAAGAGTGAATTATAACCATTTCTTATGATGCTTTACATTTCAGTATTATTAACAGCAATATACACTATACACCCTATACGCAAGAGGCAAGTAAAACCTTAAGTCAAATTCGCAATTACATACGCGAAAATATTTTAATCTTCTCGCCACAGCGCCTTGTAAAAAAAATTTTTACAAGCGAAAAATACATGAAACGCCTCTACGTACAGTAGTCATATGATCGGTATGAATTACTGCGCACAAAATTGCTCTTGGTCTGGTTTTCATGATAGCACAATCGAATAACGTTATCAAGATAACAGCTGAAGAATTATTTTACATGTTTCCTGAAATTAGACGCGTAATACGTTCAAGTTCAATATAAATACAAATTAAACATTTATTCAATTTGTACGACTGTCGAAAGGTCGATTAATTAATGAGCTAATATTTTCCTACAATTAATATCGCACTTTGTGCGCACAACATCATAAGAGAACATTGATAACGTAACAACACTCACTGCCTTCGGTACATCCCTACTGCATTCTTTACTGAGAGCATCAATTATCGATCAGTCGTGTCTCTCTTCGAAAGCGCAACACCCTATCCTTTCAGATGCGCTTTCATGAATCGCTCAAGCGCAAACGCTTGTCCAAATATAGCTTTAATCGAAGCACTGCTCACCGCAAATTCAGTGTATCAAACGACTTTACGAAGTAATCATGACGGTCTCCGAACGTGTGCGAAGGAGCGCGAAAGTCACGTACAAAAACAACAACGACTACAGTATTCAGCTTACTCGTTGCTTCCTGATACCAATCGGCATCTGGCCACGAGCGAGCACAGCCACGAGGATGGAGAAGTTCTCGTCGTACGCGCATATACTCACCTGCTTCGGCTTCATAGCGATTATCGTATTGCCGTGTACGTGTCGTTGGAGGAGAAGGATGTTCACATGAAAATCAGCATCGTCGGCCCGCTGATCCACTGGTTTATGGGCATGATTAATTACGGGTTACTGATCGCGCACGGCGACGACATTCGTGAATGCGTGCAGCACATGGAGATGGACTGGAGACTTGTGCAGAAGATCGAGGATCAAGAGGTGATGATGCGACAAGCCAAGATCGGCCGCTTCGTCTTCGGATTTTGTGCGATGTTCATGCAGGGCGGCACATTTCTCTTCGACATAGCCAAATCAATGACAACCACAATCGTCGTCGTCGGCAATGAGACTGTGTCGATGCACTCGATGACTTGTCCAATTTACACCAAGTTCATCGACGCGAGATTCAGTCCGGCGAATGAGATAATGGTGGTTGTCGAGTTAATTTCAGCTTTCATAGTGAATTCAGTCACGGTGGGCGCCTGCAGCCTCGACGCGGTCTTCGCCATGCACGCGTACGGCCAGCTGAACATGCTGTTCTCATGGTTAAACAGACTCGTCGCGGATACGAATAATGAAGGGGATCAGTCGGCCGAGCGGAGGCTGGCCATTATCGTGGAGCATCACTTGCGAGTGTTGAGGTATATCGCTTCAGCATTGAAATCGACTGTTTCTGGAAATCCACTCGATTCATTAAAAGCAAATAAATTTCGAAAATTTCACTTGAAATTAGCTATATAGGAATGTAAATTAATAGTCAAATTTCCACATATACCGTTTTTCTTGATTTTTCTTTTTATAAAAAGAAAATGCAGCAGGACATTACAATTAGATATATACATTGCAGTTTTATATCACGTGTAGAGAGTCTTATGCAAAATATCTGTCTTGTGGTAGTGTTGGGATGTACGATAAATATGTGTTTACTCAAATATTACTTTATTACGGTACGCTAATGACCTGAAAGGTGAATATGTGACCACCTGTAGTATATATTGCTTTATATATTAAACATCCTGCTTAACATTTAGATCACCTAATTAAAATATGGAAAGAATTAATATTTCGTTATTCTTTAGCTAAACTTACATTTCGATCTTTGTAGAATTGGGATATGTTTGACGCACCAAAAACAGTGTCATATGTCATTATATACATATCGATGGCTTTTAACATTTTTATATTTTGTTATATTGGCGAAATTCTTACGGAACAGGTAATTATTTAACGATATTTCGTGGTACTTAATTACTTTTTAAACTCTATCCGAAAAGACAACGAATTAAAAATATTTAAAAATACTTAAATTTAATATATGATTAAATTTTTTCAAATTTCTTATTTCTCATAAAAAATGTTTTAATTTGTATTTACTAGTGTAAAAATGTTGGTGAAAAGGCATATATGATTAATTGGTACGAATTACCACATAAAACTGCTCTTGAACTCATTCTGATAATAGCACGATCGAGTAACGTTATCAAAATGACAGCTGGAAAATTTTTTCAATTGTCTATCGCAACTTTCGGTGATGTAAGTAATACATACATTGTACTTATAACGAACTTTTATTAATAAAAAATTAATATATACCGTTTTTACTTCACATTGTAAATTATTACGCTCTTATACGGCTCCACTTATTGGTTTACGTTCATGCACTGATTTCAAAAATAATATAAAAATCTTTTAAAATATTGTTAACTTATGTCATAAATAGGAAGAAAAGGAATGTTGCTTTTTTAGGTAATTAAAACTTCCATGGTATATTTGAATATATTGCGAACGATGACATCCTCCGAATGAATAATAGCTTTAGCAAAGAAATATAACAAGTATATACATGTATTTTATATAGAACTGAAATATATGTCATACAATTAAAGTAGAAAGCAATAATTAATAAACAAAATGTATAAATGATTATATATACGTTACAATACAGTTATTTTTCAACCATATTACTCACAAATGCAATGCGATTGCATGATATTAAAATTAAAAGTTAAAATTCTATAGAATAGAAGATCAAATATTTATAGGATTCATGGCTGCAAGGTATTAATTATCGTAAGTTAACATCAACGAATGAACGAAAAAATGAATTAATTTTTAACTGAAACTAATCAATTTAAAATGCATTATCTTGAACTTATTAACTTTTTTTCATATAAATTAAAATAGTATAGTTAAAAAGTTAATCTTATAGACTATTAACATTTAACTTAATTAAAAATACAAATTAACTTACCCAACCCTACATAAAGTCATACATATACAAACAAACCCATAGGACCAAGTTAACAACATGGAGCACTTCACCGTGCCGCGTACGTTCCCTTCATGGTTCTCCGCCCACACGGTCAACGGGCGCGCGATACTTCCGTGTGCATCAATTATCGATCAGGTGTGCACGCGCCTCTTTCAGGAAGCGCATCATCCTGCCCGTTCATTAGACCCGTTCACTCTAATGATTCGCGCAGGCGCCCGTTCGTGAATGTACGGGCAGGTGCATCACCTGTCAGCAGGCAGTCTATCGTGCGCCTTCGCGAAGTGACGATGACAAAACTCAGGCACGTGTCGACGGACGTCGAATTCACATACAAAAACAACAACGACTACAGTCTTGAACTTACCCGTTGGTTCTTGATGCCAATCGGCATTTGGCCACGAGCGAGCACAACCACAAGAGTGGAGAGGTTCTCGTCGCACGCGCATATTTTTACCTGCTCCGGCTTGATAGCGATCATCGCAGTGCCGTGCTTGTTATACGTGTCGTTGGAGGAGAAGGATGTTCAAATAAAAATCAGCATTTTCGGCCCGCTGAGCCACTGGTTTATGGGCATGATTAATTACTGGTTATTGGTCGCGCACGGCGATGACATTCGGGAATGTGTGCAACACATGGAGATGGACTGGAGACTTGTGCAGAAGATCGAGGATCAAGAGGTGATGATGCGACAAGCCAAGATCGGTCGCTTCGTCTCCGGATTTTGTGCAGTGTTCATGCAGAGCGGCACATTCCTCTTCGCCATAGCCAAATCATTGACAACTACAATCGTCGTCGTCGGCAATGAGACTGTGTCGATGCATCCGATGACTTGTCCGATTTACACCAAGTTCATCGACGTGAGATTTAGTCCGGCGAATGAGATCATGGTGGTTGTCCAGTTAATTTCATGTTTCGTTGTGAATTCAGTCACAGTGGGCGCTTGCAGCCTCGACGCGGTTTTCGCTATGCACGCGTACGGCCAACTGAACATGCTGTTCTCATGGTTGAACGGACTCGTCGTGGATACAAATAATAAAAGGGATCAGTCGGCGCAGCAAAGGTTGACCATTATCGTGGAGCATCACTTGAGGGTGTTGAGGTATATCGCTTCAGCATTGAAATCGACTGTTTCACTCGATTCATTCATACCAAATAATTTTCGAAAATTTCACTACAAATTAGCTATATAAGAATGTAAACTAATAATCAAATTTCCATACACACACGATTTTTTCTGCTTTCTCTTCTTGTAAGAAGAAAATGCAAATAGACTTTTATATATTTACATATGTGCATTGCAGTTTTATATCGCGTTTGGAGAGTCTTATGCAAAATATCTGTCTTGTGGAATTGTTGGGATGTACGATGAATATGTGTTTACTCGCATATTACTTTATTACGGTACGCTAATGATGTGAAAGGTGAATATGTGACCGCCTGTAACATATATTGCTTTATTTATCAAATATTCAGTTTAACGTTCAGATCACTCAATCAAAATATCAAAAAGAATTAATATTTAATTATTATTCAGTTAAATTTACATTTCGATCTTTGTAGAATTGGGATATGTTTGACGCACCAAAAACAATGTCATATGTCATTATATATCTGTCTATGGCTTTTAACATTTTTATATTTTGTTACATTGGCGAAATTCTTACGGACCAGGTAATTATTTAACAATATTTTATGCATTTAATTACGTTCTAAACTCTATTTGGAAAAAGACATTAAAATTATTTAAATTATATATATGATTAAATTTCTTCACATTTCTCATCTCTCATAAAAAAACTTTAAAATTTGTATTTGCTAGTGCAAAAATGTTGGTGAAAAGGTATATATGATTAACTGGTACGAATTACCACATAAAACTGCTGTTGAGCTTATTTTGATAATAGCGCGATCGAGTAACGTTATCAAGATGACTGCTGGAAAATTATTTCAATTGTCTATCGCAACTTTCGGTGATGTAAGTAAAACATACATTGCACTCATTATGAACTGTATTAATAAAAAATTTATATATGCCGTTTTTACTTTACATTATAAATTATTACGCACCTATAGGGCTCCACTTATTGGTTTACGTTCATGCACTGATTTCAAAAATAATATAAAAATCTTTTGAAATGTTGTTAATCTATGTTATAAATAGGAAAGAAGGGATATTGCTTTTTCAGGTTATTAAGACTTCCGTGGTATATTTAAACATGTTGCGAACTATGACACCCTCAGTATGAATATTAGCTTTAGCAAAGAAACGTACTAAGTATATACATATATTTTATATAAAATTGAGATGTGTCTCATTAAAGTAGGAAACAGTATTCAATAAACAAAATATGTGATCGATTATATATACGTTACAATACAGATATTTTTGAACCATATTATTCCTAAACGCAATATAATTGCATGGTGTTCAAATTAAACGCGTTAACGTTTTATGTAACAGAAAATCAAATATTTACAGGATTCATGGCTGCAAGATATTAATTATCGTAATTTGACATATTTTTAAGGGTAATATTCTTTTTTGCACAAATTTCTGAACAGTCGATATTTCCTTGTAATAGACTAACTTTTTTATTCAGTGAAATATGCGATTAGAAAGTTAATTATGCAAAAAAGTATACGTGGGTAAAAAGTATATGTATATATATGTGGCTTTGTATAATTAATTTTTAACTTTAATAAGATAACTTATTAGCTTAACTTTCAAGTTAGTTTCGATTTAGACATATTTTTAACTCAACTAAGTTAATTTTATGGACTATTAACTTTCACTTAATTTAAAATACAAATTAACTTACCCAACCCTACATAAAGTCGCACATACACCCCCATAGGACCAAGTTAACAACGTGGAGCACTTCACCGTCCCGCGTACGTTCCCTTCATGGTTCTCCGCCCACACGGTCAACGGGCGCGCGATACTTCCGTGTGCATCAATTATCGATCAGGTGTGCACGCGCCTCTTTCAGGAAGCGCATCATCCTGCCCGTTCATTAGACCCGTTCACTCTAATGATTCGCGCAGGCGCCCGTTCGTGAATGTACGGGCAGGTGCATCACCTGTCAGCAGGCAGTCTATCGTGCGCCTTCGCGAAGTGACGATGACAAAACTCGGACGCGTGCCGACAGACGTCGAATTCACATACAAGAACAACAACGACTACAGTCTTCAACTTACTCGTTGGTTCTTAATGCCGATCGCAGCCTGGCCACGTGCGAGCACGTCGACGACGATAGACAGGCTTTCCTCACGAGCGCATATTCTCGCTTGCACTTTTCTGATAGTGATCATCATGGTGCCGTGTTTGTTGTACGTGTCGCTGGAGGAGAAGGACGTTCAGATGAAACTGATCGCCATGGGTCCGCTGAGCCATTGGATTATGGGCACGATTAATTATTGTCTGCTGCTGACGCGCGGCGGTGACATTCGCGAGTGTGTCCAGCACATGGAGACGGACTGGAGGCTAGTACGGAGGTTCAACGATCAAGGAGTGATGCTGCGATACGCGAAAATCGGCCGCTTCGTCGCCGGGTTCTGCGCGATCTTTATGCAGAGCGGCACGTTCCTCTTCACCGTGGCCAAGGCGATGACATCTATACCCGTCGTCATCGGCAACGAGACCATGTCGATGCACCCGATGACTTGTCCGATCTACAGCAAGTTCATCGACACGAGATTTAGCCCGGCGAATGAGATCATGCTGGCGGTGCAGTTGGTGTCGTGTTTTATAGTGAATTCGGTTACTGTGGGCGCGTGCAGTCTCGCCACAGTCTTCGCCATGCATGCTTACGGGCAACTAAGCATGTTGTTCTCGTGGTTGAACGAACTTGTCGCCGACGGGGATAAGGGAAACGAGCTCGCGGAGCAGAGACTGGCCGTCATCGTGGAGCATCACTTGAGAGTGCTGAGGTAGTTGACTCGTGTATTGAAGGCTGCATTGTGTTTCATGAGAATTTACTCGCGAAATGTTAAAGTAATCATAAAAAAGGCAAATAAGAGCAAATTACTCTAGTTAATGAGTGATAAATTAATTAATTATGTATATATATATTAACGATAAATAATTTGTATCGACTGAAAGTCAATTACTGGAGGGGAAGTTTACGGTTTACTAAAGTTCCCCTTTTTACGACAAGCACGCGATACATTTACACGTATACGTTGCAGTTTTATATCGCGTATGGAGAATATTATGCAATATATCTGTCTTGTGGAATTGGTGGGGTGCACGATGAATATGTGTTTACTTGCATATTATTCTATTACGGTATGCTAAAGACCTCAAAAGGTGAATATGTTGTAGTAGCGTTTTGTAGCTTCCTCATTTATAAAATGTTAAACGTGATTTTTCTGATTTTTCAGAATTGGAGTGATTTCGACGGGGCGAAAATAACGTCGTATGTTATGGTATACATATCTATGGCTTTCAATATTTTTATATTTTGCTTCATCGGCGAGATTCTCACGGAACAGGTATTAGTTCGAAATAATGATTAATATTTAAGCATTTGGGACTTTTTTCCCCACACGTGCAAACATCATATCTTTCATATTGTGACTTTATTATTCCATTTTTATTCAATCACAGATTGCATTTGAATTTTATTTTGCGTGATATTTTTTTTAGTTCGCTCTCATATATTTTTGTATATATATATATATACAAAACATATAAGATTTAGTAAGTGTATATTTACTTATCAGTGCAAAAATGTCGGCGAAAAAGCATACATGACCAATTGGTATGAATTATCGCACAAGACTGCCCTCGGTCTCGTTTTGATCATAGCGCGATCGAGTAATGTTATCAAGATAACAGCCGGAAAATTATTTCAATTGTCTATCGCAACTTTTGGTGATGTAAGTAAAACAAATATCACACCCATAATGACAGTGTATTAATACAAATTTAATACATTTTTTAAATTTATATTTGTTATATACACATTAATATAACATTAATATAACATTAATAACATAAATGATGATATTATAAATTATATATATATTATAAATTATTGCAATACTCCTCTCCTTACTTTATTTGTTATCCGTCAGTGTTTTTAAATACATAATATTTACGAGTGTGAACATGCTAATGTTAACTTTTTCAAAATAATTAACTTTATTGTGAATAGGAAGAGGAAGACTTTGCTGTTTCAGGTAATTAAGACTTCTGTGGTATATTTAAATATATTAAGAACGATGACACCAGCCACATAAATAATGTTAAATTAGGAAACGTAAATATATATTTTGTACAAGCCAGGTGTGCAATACATATGTGCAAGTTTCAAGATAGAACAAGTATTTAATAAATAGAATAAACGACTATGAATGCCAAAATATATATGCACGTGTTTCTCATTAAGTCGTTTAAAAGCATTGACGCTTTTAGCATAGGATAATCACTCGGGACTTCATTAACAATATTTTTCGTAAGATCATAAGAATGCTTACCTCGCGAGTTTGCAGAATGCTTGTTACATCGAGTCGGAAATATTTTCTCTTGAGTCACATTTGAATCGCCATGAGTGAGTCGCGATTCTCAGATACCTAAATGTGAATGCGGGATAATAAGAAAACATTTATAAACTGTAAACGAGAACAGATAAGCACACAATTCGCCGATGTATAATCATCGAAGTCTCAGTTCACCTCTGAGGCCACTCACACGGCTCACGGATACAATGTAATTCCATGAGCTGTGACTATCGATCGACTTACTAGTAGACGCACACAAAAAATATCCTATTATTACCTGCCAAGAAGCATAGACGCAAGCATAGGCGCAAGCGCCACTTCCTATCCGCCAGTCACGCGGTGACTGGTAGCCCCATTCAGTAGCTTCCGCGGCTTCCTCGAGTGATCATGGACACCGGCGAGCCAGTGAAATCCGCGGTCTCGCCGCGGGACGCGAGTGACTACAGTCTTCAGTTGAACCGTTGGTTCCTCAAATCGGTGGGTGCGTGGCCGAAGTCAGCCGCTACAACAATCGGAGAGAGAGTGCGGTCGACGATACAGATAGTCATCTGCTATTCCCTGATAGCCTTCGCGGTCGTACCGTGCATCCTGAACATCCTGTTCGAGGAGAGCGACGTTCACATGAAATTGAAAGCCGTGGGCCCATTGAGCCACTGGTGCATGGGCGGCATGAATTACTTCTCGTTGCTGTTCCGCAGTCGCGAAATACGCCGTTGCATGCAGCACATGAAGACCGACTGGCGAACAGTGACGGAACTCGAAGACCGGCGAGTGATGTTAAGGTACGCCAGATTCGGCCGGTTCGTCGCTGGCTTGTGCGCAGTTTTCATGCACAGCGGCGTGTTCTCCCATAGCCTGCTGCAAGGTATCACGCCGACAATCGCCTACATCGGCAACGAGAGCATGACGGTGCACGTGTTGCCGTGTCCCTCTTACAGCAAGTTTGTGGATATCAGATACAGTCCAGAAGGCGAGATAGCGCTAGTATTGCAACTTGTCTCCAGCATCGTCGTCAATTCAGTAACGGTTAGCGCTTGCAGCCTAGCGGCGGTGTTCGCGATGCACGCGTGCGGCCAATTGAACGTGCTGATGAGGTGGTTGGATAGCTTGGTGGACCACCGAAATCAGCTCGACACGGTTCAACGTCGATTGGCGATCATCGTGGAACACCATCTGAGAATACTGAGGTGCGCTGCAGACAGAAATTTCATCAAGAACATTTTCATCTACACATGAATTCTTATCTATAAATTCTCTTCTTGATATATATATATATATATTTATTTATTTATTTATTTATATCGCGTTCAATTCAATTATATGTTTAATTCAATTGTTATTGTTCTACGTTTTCAACGTTCAATGCAGTATTGGTCGCAGTTGAAGAAATATAATTCACACTCAAGAGAGAAAATGAGATGCATGTAGTAGCACAATCGTAATTTATGTTATATTACAGCTTCGTGGCGCGTATGGAGGCACTTTTGAATCAGATATGTTTCGTGGAATTGCTAGGATGTACTTTTAACTTATGTATGCTCGGATATTACACCATTACGGTATGCTAAAGAATTAAAAAGGTGAATATGTAACTGAAGCAATCTATGGCATTCCATGAATTTCATTCAGAGCCGATCAGCTGCCGAGAAAAATGTCTCGTTGATACCACATTATTAGCTTATATATAAAATTATAACATCCCTAGTAATAATGGTGTAATTTAAACACATGATCTCCTTTGCGAAAAATATATGAAATTTTTCAGGGATGGAATGTAATAGAGAAGCAAACATCAATCGCTTATATGATCATATATATGTCCATGACTTTCAACATTTTTATATTTTGTTACATCGGCGAAATACTTACAGAACAGGTAAAAAAGACACTATTCATCCAAAAATAACTTGATGTATTCCTTTCTTATTGTGACTCGTTTACTTCAGTACATCGTGAACCTAAAATCTGCGTCTCTCACAGCTATCCTCCGAAGTATATACGAGGGTGGTCCCTGAAGTACCCGACCCAACAAAGAAAACACAAAAATTTGGGAAAAAAATGTATTTATTTTTCAACATAATCTCCTTTCAGCTCTATACACTTTTCCCAGCGATGTTCAATAAGTTCGATACCTTTTTTATAATAAGAACTGTCTTGCTCCTCAAAATAGCCATTAACTGCCGACATCACTTCTTCATCGTTGAAAAATCTTTGACCACTGAGCCATTTTTCAAGTTTGGGAACAGAAAATAATCCGAGGGGGCTAAATCTGGCGAATAGGGTTCACCAGACACTCAATTGAAACATCTTCACGACACTGTTTTTGCTCGAGTGTGAGCAAATGCGGCACCCATCTTGCATCACACAGCTTTCTCATGCCCAAATTTGTCAGATAATATGCGATGTACCGCACTTTTTGAAATGCCTACTATGTCTGCTAGCTCGCGCACTTTCAGTCGACAATCATCCAGTACCGCTTTGTAGATTTTCTTCACCATTTCTGGAGTCGTCACCTCATTTGGTCGACCACTGCGATGCTCGTCTTGGCAGCTCTTACGGCCTCGTTTAAACTCTGCTACCCAATATTTTACTGTTGTAAACGAAGGAGCAGACTCACCTAGAGTAGAATCCAGTTCAGCTTTTATATTGGTTGGGCTGAGGCCTTTCAAATAAAAGTATTGTATCACATAACGATGACTAATTTTCTCCATTTTCACAAATTCACTGAAAACGTTCACTATTGATGGCTGCCAAACAAATACTAAACAACGTGGCGTCTTCAAACTTGAAACATATGCTTTATAGATTGTGTACTTTCTAATACAGTGATATTTTTCAAACAACTACCGCCATTTCTAGGTCAGGTCGGGTACTTCAGGGACCACCCTCGTATATTTTTCAGCACATTTGTAAACAGTTATGTTTCCCCCTATTTCTTTTTAATCTCTGACAAATTTTGCAGCGAAGATGAATGCGATGTATTTGCACACGGTACGTTTACGGCATACTGAAATAAATGAGATGCATTAAAAACACATACACATACGCGACATTTTAAATATTCAATTACTTTAGAAGATAGTGGAAATCATGAAAATAAAATATTTAATGGTATATAATTGAAGCACAATTACAAAATTATAAAATGAAATATTTAACATGTTAAAATTTTTTTACATTGTAAAATAAGTCGTTTAACAGAGTAAGCAAATAGGCGAAACAGCCTACATGACTAAGTGGTATCGCTTGCCCCACAAAACGGCTCTTGGTTTGATACTGATTATTTCCCGATCGAGTATGGTAATTAAATTAACGGCGGGAAAACTGGTCCATCTTTCTATTGCAACGTTTGGTGATGTGAGTGTATGAATACGTATACTGCTTTTCGTATAAGCCCAATATGATCTTTATGGTCGCACGACATTCCAGGTGATGAAGACTTCAATGATATATTTAAATATGCTTCGGACCATGACGACTTAAACGATCGATTACACTGCAAATTTTGTACAAAATATTAGCAAACTTTCTAGTTGCCACCATAACTCTTTAAATACATATTGTATTTAAATTAAAAAATATATAAATTACAATATATTCAAATGGGACATAAATTTATGATTTAAGAACGCCATTATATATCATATATTTTGCCAACGTAATCAGGGAAACCAGAGGGCACTGTGGGACCTTTTTGAGTTTGCTCATTTGAAAGGATCTCACAATTATTGTAAATATGAAAAACAAAAATGTGCGATTCTTTCAATTGTTTTCGAGAAGACAGTGCTATTCTATCTCGTTCCCATCATATCGCAAGTTTTGAAAGTTTGGGAATATTGGAGATATTTCCATGTTTCACTGAAGGAAATGTCAGCTCTGTGAAAAACTGATAGAACAGAGTACCCGTTAGAAGTAATTATTGATTTGACGTACACGCGAAACTTGAGAACAAATATCAACGTGAACGACCGTTAAACTTCTCTCGAAGTTAGCGCAGGCGCTTCTTTGCATGTCTAACCGCTCCTGGAGCACTGTTCATCGCGACAGTGCACTGGGAGCTTTCGCGAAGTGATCATGACGAATTCGAAACTAGTACTAAGAAACAAGTTCATAAACCACTATGATAACAGTCTTCAACTGAATCGTTGGTTCCTCAAACCGATCGGCGCTTGGCCGGAAATAAATGAATCTAGCGTTGTAGAAAATGTCTTTGTGCCGGTACAGATTTTAATTTGTTGGACGATGGCAATTTTTATAGGGGGGCCGTGTCTGTTATACATATTATTCGAAGCAGAGAACATCCCGGCGATACTGAATGCGATAGGTCCACTCTTTCATAGGGCTATGGGTTCGGTAAATTATTTGACATTGCTCAAACGTAGGAGAGATCTTCGTGATTGTATAAAACACATGGAGACAGACTGGCAACTAATCCAAAGGATCGACAACTGTGAGATTATGATACAATACGCCAAATTCGGCCGCCTCATCTCCGGAATTTGTGGAGTAATTATGCAAGGCAGTACTATGCTTTTTAGTATAGCCAGGGCGATGAAAACTGTAACTATCGTGATCGATAATCAGACCATGACGATGTATCCGATGACATGTCCATCGTACCAAAAATTTATCGACACGAGGTTTAGTCCCACGAATGAAATTGTGCTGTCTGTGCAATTTTTGTCGACATTCGTAATGAGTGCCTCTACAGCAGGTATCTGTAGCTTGGCTGCTGTATTCGCAACACATGCGTGCGGCCAATTAAACATTCTGTATAAGCGTTTAGACGAACTGGACAAGAATGATGAGAAAGTGAACAATTCAGCTGAACAAAAAATGGCCGTCATCGTGGAGCATCATTTGAGAATATTAAGGTATGTTATGGGGAAATTCCGTTTTTGACATATTGAAAAATATTACTGTATAAGAACTTATTAATCGAGCACAAACTTAATTAGAAATAGAACCTACATGTCTTCGTTACAGTGAAAATAACATTTGTAAATTCTTAGAGGACAGTTTTTGACACGGCAAAGAACGCGATTTTGTGTCTAACGTGTTCAATTTGTGTGCAAATACTCTTTCTGCGAAGAAAAAACTTCGCGACGTTACACATATGTGCGTACATTTCAGTCTAATATCGCGCATGGAGAGTATTATGCAC
>NW_014557644.1:0-1037 GCF_001313825.1 Dinoponera quadriceps | reverse complement strand
TACCAAGGAGGATGTAACGATTGTGTTCAACAGGGAATGTAAATCTGCTCAGAGCCAAATAAGTGCAAGAGGCAAGTTTTCTTTGAAGGAATCTCCTAAGAAATATCTCAAGAAACGTATCTATTATAGTGAAACTACTAAATTCAATGATTTCATTTCACTTGCATAGAACTGATGGTTGTATCGGTAAATGTGAGAAATTCAAATGTCTCAGGACAATCACCTGTAATTTCATAAAATGTTAGAGGATTTTGCAGAAGTAAATGTGCGTTAATTGCTTGAATTTTGCAAAGTTACCAGTAAATGTAAACTTCATTTTAAATTTTCGCCACGTTCCCTGACATAATCCATGATTACGCAGAATTACCAGTGACTCTACAAAAATACCGATTAATTACTTTCACCGTAATATACCGAAATGTTGGAAAGTTACTGCGTAAAGCTCGCCGAATTCGGCACGGAGACGCGGTGACATAACCTCAAAATTACCGTCGTTAAACGTGAATGTCGCGTTGTTTCGTGCTTTATCACGTTTACTGGTAAACGGAAATGGCTTACTTTTCTCATAATATCCAGCCTCGTCCGTAATATCATCCAAAATTCGTGCTAAGCATTAAAAATGCGATGTTCTAAAGAGCATGGGACGTTCTCACTTCACGATATTTTACGGTTAATATACGACTGACACTTCACTGGCTATAGCGCGTTGTGACACGCGAGAATATACGAAAATAACGCGAAAACCAGTCTTGTTAATACTAGGTCGCATGCGGTAAAAAAGACTTGTCGGTTGATTGAAGGGATTCAACGATCACGTTCACACTTTAGCAGACTCCCACAAAGAGTACAGCACGTCAGAGCATACCGAGTGACCAGAGCTGACTGCGCTGCAACGGCGAGCTCTTGCTTATAAAGGAAGCTTACAAAGTAGCGTAGGGAGCGAAACCGAGGCCCCTTCCGCGCTCTTACCTTAAGTTCTGTTGCCTTCAGCTGCACACTCATTTCCATTTAACGCAGTAACCAATAAAGTTGAACTA
>NW_014557643.1:0-349 GCF_001313825.1 Dinoponera quadriceps | reverse complement strand
ATGGAATATAGTAGGGGTACATATAAATAAAGATATGGATGAAAAGACAAAGAGTCTAGAGAGCTTGGTTGGGAAGAAGGAAGAAGGTAAGAGCATATTAATTGGAGGGTGTTTTAATGTGAGAACGAAGGCGGAAAGGGAAGGGATTGAAGAAGACGAAGAAGAAGGGGAGGAAAGAAAAAGGAGATCGGAAGACAAAAGGATCAATAAGGAGGGAAGGAAATTAATAGAGTTTATAGGTAAACGGGGGTATGGGATCATGAGTGCATAAAGGAAGATGAAGAAGGAGAGTTAATGTATACCGTAGAGAAAAGAGGGACAGTAATTGATTGTGTTATAGGAGATAAGG
>NW_014557642.1:0-6088 GCF_001313825.1 Dinoponera quadriceps | reverse complement strand
TATAAATAAATACACTTCGTATCGGAGCTAAAGTATGAAACCGAACGGATCAAATCCGGCGGGAAGTTCAGCGATGGTACGTATTGATGTGCGCTCGCGCGCGCACGAAATTTCGACCCGCCGGTGGCGGGACGCGGGGAAACCCGAGACACGCCGGAAAAGAATCGTGTTACCGTTACGCGCCGATATCGCGACGTCCCACTTCGGCGGGAATGGGCGGATCGTCGGACTAATTAACGCGTGCTGTCGCGAGAATGATCGCGCGGCCGCGCAGGGACTCACGCTTGGCCCGCGCGCGAAACGGCGCGACCGGTGGCGTCGCGGTGAGAGAGCCGCCCACACGAGAAACAATGATTCGTGCGCATCGACGCATGGGCGGAGGAGCACCGATGACAATGAGACGTTTAAGAAGGCCGGGACATAGGCCTATGGACGCGCGCGCACCGCGGGAGGAAAGAGTCGTGCCAATAGAAAGCGATATTAGAGAGAGAGAGGGAGAGAAGGAGAGAATATACTATTGTTATCAGCATGCGCTCGGTCGGGGAGTGAGACGAAAACGCGAGACGAAGACGAGAGATGGAGAGGAGAGGAAAGAAGGAAGAAAGAGATAGATAGATAGAGAGAGTGAGAGGGAGAGAGAAGGCGATCGAGCGAATGAGGAAGAAAGAGAGAACAGAGAGGGAGGGAGAAGGGGGAGGGGGGAGAGCCGTTGTGGCTATGGTTATATGGCCACATCCCGGCGCAAGATGTAAAAATGAATTTGATCAAAATAACGTAACAATCGATATGGGACATCACAATTGCAGCAGAAAATTTGGGAGAAATGTAAGCATTGAAACATCGAAATTAAAGTCTGTCAGATAACAGTATAACGTAAGCCTTCGAAATGATATAATTCTTCAAACATCAATATTGTTGACTTAGGATATGTGCAAAGAAGTGATTAAAAATTAATAAAATTGTAACCCATACGTTGCTAATTATAATGAGGATTATAATGATTCTAATTATATCACGTTTTAGATGTGCATACGTGTGTAGCACCGCTTCTGTCGGTAACGTAGATTCTTTCAATTAGTATGTATTGGCGCTTTCGATTTACGACTCGATCTAACTCGAGCAGCGTTCGATAATTGCTACAGTATTGCAAACTATAGTATACGCAAAGCCCGTATCAGACTATGGATTAAAGATTGAGATTGAATTGAAATTTGACCAATCAGTATAGAATTCATTAAATTTCACTAAATTTAAGTTTAGTTAATTTTACATTAATTGGTTAAATTCAAATCAATCTCAATTCCCAATCCGTAGTCTAATACGGGCTTAACATAAATTATAAATTGCAGTACTGGCTTATAGGAACATTGCTTGAGTCGGGTTGAGTAGTAAATCGAAAAGGTTATAAACCAAATGAAGGAATTCTAAACACGGTTCTAAACTACGACCGCGGAAAGTAATTATCTTTGAAAGATATATAAGGCCAGTCTTACTAAATAGTTAACTTAATCGACCGATTATTCCGTTGAAATTGACCAAACGCACTTATCGTAAGTAGAATTAACCAATCACAGTTGATGCTTAATCGGTAGATTAAATATAAAAGTTGCCAACAATATGTTTAGGAAATCACAAGTCGTTGTGATGATTGGTTAATAATGATCAGTTGTAAGTTGTGTAATTATAACTTTTAAATTTAATCAACCGATTAAATAGGTCTACGTATAGAGTTTTAAGGCTTAGAGCTTAAATTACCTATGTAGACTAGGACTTAGTATTAGGCCGGTATTCATAGTCGGGTCTTATATTTAAAACTGTCTTAAGTTTATCTTCAGATTCTTCGTAGTCAATGAAATGAGCCGTAGAACATCTGAAAATAAACTTAACACTTTACCGACCGCTAGCCTATTAATCGGCTTTTTGTCACCAACGCTTACCGACCAATAGCCTATTAATCGGTTTTCTTGGTGATAAACAGTATCATTATATAAACAGTCGTTTGTTATTTAGTATTGAAGTAAAACTAGTTGCGTTTCTCTGTAAGCTCCCACAGTTTTATATTATTTTGAAAAACTTACCATTCGCGACGAACGAAAAAAATAGTATTAGAGAGTTTTATTTAGACAATCTATCAGATTGTCCTGACAGTTATTTAGGAAGTGATAGTGGTGACGAAAGTGATGGCAGCGGTATAATAATTCGGAAGCGAGGTTCTGTATCGCCACTAAGATATAATGATTCAGAAGACGATGAGACAAGTAACGTCGAAGGCGATGCAAATAACGTTAAAGATAACGATAACATATGATCGACGAACGACGAAACAATAATTTCGGAACCGTTGTAATAGATAAAATAAATATAATTTAGCATTAATATCATCAAAATAAAAGAACTTATTAAATCGAATTATCCTATAACAGAAAGCGGGCAATTTTATCTGAGCATACGAAAAGCACAGATATTCCCGCGCGACAGTCTAAACCGAGCCAGGGAGGAGGCACTGCGGCCGGCCGGACGTGCGTATGTGTTGAACCGTTAGCGGTCGGTAAAGTGTTAAGACGGTTTTAAATATAAGATTTAATTGTCAATACCTTAGTCTACTAGGTGCTTTGAGTCTTATATCTTAGTCTAATAGGTGCTTTAAGTCTTACCGTCTATTCAATTAGAGCACGTTCGAGGAGACGCTATTTAGCGCTACCACGTCATTCTATACTTATTGTACATATAAAGAGTAATAAAGATAGAATGAGGCGGTAGCGCTAAATAGCGTCTCCTCGAACGCACCCTTAATAGACAAAATGACGTCACAAAACTTGATTCGACTCGACAGTACTGATAATCGCATTTGGTTTACTTTCAGCACGTTACATCCTTCGCACTTCTAACAGAGAATTTTCTCTTTATGCTCCTTCCTGGTATTCTTTATTCAATGATTCAGCGCTTCGAGCGAAAGGCTCTTGCTGACCCCTATCGTGTGGATCCGGATTAATTCCGAACTGTATCAAACGGCATGTCACGCGTGGACGCATGTGTCGGCGTGCGGCGCCGGCCAATGCGACGCCAAGTGAGAGGGCGCACACCTCCGAAGAACGGCCAATCGGCATGGGCGAAAAATGCGCGCCACGGTGGTCATTGGCGGTGGCTACCGTGTATGCACGTAAACGCCGTTCCGGGTGCACATCGCTCTGTGTGTGCGCCGAAGAGGAGAGAGAAGCACCACGCGCTGCCGTCGTCTCCGTCGCCACCACCACCAACGCCGCCGCAGAGCCGACTCCTTGACTCTATTGGGCTACCCGACTCGACCGCGGCAGGTACCATTTACCACCCCGGATATCGTCGTCGGTGAGCTGACCCATCGCGCGCGATTGTTCCTCTCTCTTTCCCTTCGCCGTCCTCCCGTCTCTCTCGTTCTCTCTGTCCCATCGGTTCCTGCCTGAAGGAGGAGAAGAGGATAGTCTTCGGCGAAGCGTTCGCAATAGGTCTGTTCGTTTTCGTTGCACCGCTGAACTAGTGCAATAAGTTGAAGCGAGATAAGTATCTGTTTTCTCACTTCAACTTATTGCACTAGTTCAGCAGTGCAGCGAAAACGAACATACCTAATATCTCGTCTAGGTAGAGACCGCTCTGACGGTCTCTCTCTCTCTCTCTCCCCTTCCTCCCTCACGCGCGCGACCGCGCCAAAAAGCAATGGCGTTTTCGCGAAGCGTATCGCGGCGATGCTGCGCCGGCAAAAAACTGGCCAAATGCGGCATCTCAGCGATGCCCGTCGTCGGCCTCCTGGAGAACTCGACGGCGACGAAGACACCGTCCCTGCGGCTGGTTACACAGGTGCGCGGCACACGCTGCTACGCCACCGCCGCTACCACCGCTGCCGACGGCAAGCGGCCGCCTCGGCAGACCGACCAGCTCGATTTGAAATTTAATGACCCGGACGCCGCGTTCAAGAGCAAGACCACCATGGAGCTGATACGCGCCTACTTAGTATACCAAATGTTCTCCATCGAGTACATCGTGGAGAACAATATGAAGGTGAGATGCGTGTTCTCCCGAGGTCCTCGGAGAGTTCCCTTTTATTTCCGCATAAAAATCTCGTTATTAACGGGACGAGATGAAACTTGTAGATTTTATTATTAATTGATAATGAAATTCTGTAAATTTCGTCGAGTGAAGGAAGCGCAGCGTGATACATATACGCGGCGTAGAACGAGAGCGAATTGATTTCCGCGGATTAATTTCGCAAATTTCCACAAGCCGATATGGCTGAAAACGCCACTCGAAACGAGCAGTTCTCTTTGTTAGAGCGCCTCGGATCCTCTTTCCTGTATGCGTATCGCAGGTAGAATCGTGATCTACAGAGGAATAATAGCGAAACGTCAGTCGGCTCAGATCGTCCGCTCGATAAGGCTTAAATCGCTCCACGATTTTATCGCGATGGCGTGTTACGACGGCTGTCTACGACGCGTTTTCATCACTCGTGACCGAGATGGTTGCTTAATGTCCGCTCGGAGCTGAACCTCGAGCGAGAAATTAGTCGCTACTTTATTTTTACGGCATTTTTTCCTCTCCCCTTCCCCCCCGCCCTTGTCCCATTGTGTTACGTTACTCACACTTGTCAATCTGGTGGTCGCGAGACGTTTCCGCGAAATTGCGTTCGAACAGCGAACCTCGTGTGTCGCGAGAAGCAGGTAGAGAGGCAAATTGCGATGCTAATTGCTTCCGCGGAAAATTTCGGCTCGATCGCCAACTCTCTGACGAGAATTTGCACGATTTTGCGCGTTTAATTACGTTTTCTGTTTTCTTCTTTTCTTTGATATTAACACATTAAACATCAACATCACAATACTATTACATCTCGTTAAAGTTCGTATTGGTCCGTGTTAAGCCAATATTTGTCTCACGGGAGATATTCAGCTTTGAGTTGAACGTCAGTTTCTTCGTTGAATCGCGATTACAAATGTAATATATATCGCATGATCTAACTGGAAAACGTGGATCTAACTTTAAACTCAGATCTGTATATCTCACGTGAAACGAATCATGATTATTCGTGCCTAAGTTACATATAATGTGTAATTAAGTGCATCTGAATATCAACTATATAGCCACTGGAAAGCCAATGAAAACAGGTAAAAGATACGTGTACATTTCGAATCGCATTTCTTAATTCGATCATCGATTAAACGTCTTACAATCAATATGACGATCAACGCGTTAAATAATGGCGTTGGCGAAATGACTGACTTGTAATTTTAAAATAATATTTTGTGTCTTAAGTCTTTGTCTAAATTATCAATTTTCTTTTTTTAATTATACAGCGGTTTATCGTTAATCACAAACAGAACGGCTATTTAATTTAAGACTCGAGAAAGTCATTGTGCGTTACGTTAAGACGAAGGCACAAAATGACGTCCTGAATACAGATAAATCAATCATTCCGCTGAATTTATTATTACTTTTCAACAATTATAATTTGACTTTCCCGATATTTCACAATATTGCATTAAATTTCGTAAGGAAAATTATGATTCACTTTGAAATATTTTCAGCAAAATATTTCCATCAAGGTATTCAAACATTATTTGCTCAATCCAAGTGAAAATTTGCTACGTAGTATTGGCGAAATTATTTACTTGAATCTAGCACTTTATTTTCCACTTGATCAATTAATTATTGTAAACGTTACACGCGAATCTGACGGCGCGCTTCCGTTCGGATCGTTCGCAGCTCATGAAAATAGCCAAGTCGATGATGGGCGAGACGCTGTTCTCGAAGCTCATGAAGGCAACGTTTTACGGCCATTTCGTCGGTGGCGAGGACGAAGTGCAGACCACGCCTANCAGACTGCGGCAGTTCGGCGTCAAGCCGATCCTCGATTACTCCGTCGAGGAGGACATCTCGCAGGAGGAAGCTGAGCGGCGCAAGCTCCAGTGAGTGTACCACCTCGTTTCGTTTCCTCTGTTACGTTAACATGTTACGCGCTGTGTGATTTCTCGAGCCCGCGCGAGCACTGTTCCGCGACTGGAATCGTATGGAATTTAACCATAGAGATATAAGAATAGAGGGAACAAGCCTGTAAGTGGAAGTG
>NW_014557641.1:0-677 GCF_001313825.1 Dinoponera quadriceps | reverse complement strand
TCAATAGCCGCGTATTAACTGGTGCAGTTATAAACGTAAATTTTATCGAACCTCTCCGATTTCTCCAGAGTGCGAAGGACATAGTGCTTGAACATGTGCAAAACGCTAAGGAGAGACACGCAAGTGTGAAAGTGAACACCGCATTTAACAATGAGTTTGTCACGGGTGATAAACGCGCGAACAAAGTATTACTACAAAAAACTTTGGACTCTTCCGCGCATCCGATCTCGAAGAGTGGTATGAACGACGTGTTATCGAGCCCACTTTAGCATCTTTACAAGAATTTCAAGAACGTGATAGCGGATGGGCATTGTCGCGAATACACAACCTAACAGTCAATGTTAACAAATACAATCCGATGCATGCGGGGTGCTACATTGAGTTACCGCGCGAGATACAGATCAAGAAAGCGGTAATCAACGTTAATTTTGGTGACAATGCGTGTTTCGCGTGGGCAGTAATTGCGGCTCTGTATCCAGTCGATAAAAACGCAAATCGTGCATCCATGTACCCACACTATACAACAGTGCTCAATTTACAGAATATTGAGTTTCCAATGTCTGTAAATCAAATAACAAACTTCGAGCGACAAAACAATATATCCATCAACATGACGGAGTACGTCGAATAATGATTAACGCTGATGTGTTTCTTTGTAAGTTTCTGCACATCAGCGT
>NW_014557640.1:0-1079 GCF_001313825.1 Dinoponera quadriceps | reverse complement strand
GGGCCCTTAAAAGCTCGACCCTCACCGCCGCCCAGGCCACCCGCACCCTCCCCGCCTTTGCAGCCTTAATGGCCGCCGTTAGCGGGGCCCGGGCCCAAACCGAGCCCAAACCCCGCCCCACCCTTCTGACCGCCCCCACGTGGATATCCCCGTGGGGGCAGCCAGCAATTGTGGCCAAGGCCGCGCGGACGTCCTCCGGCGTGACAGAGTCATCCAGACCCGTCAGCCGGAGGTCCGCCCATCGCGACGGCCTGGCCACCCTCACCCCGGGCGGAACGACCTCGCGCAATTTACGCGCGAGCTCGTCCGCCCGGTGCACTGCCTCATCGCCACCAGGGAGCTCAATAATGAGCCCCCCATTGGCGGCCCTCCTTACCGAGTTCCTCTCTCCGAGTAACTCGGCGAGGGGGAGCTTCTCACGTGCCCCCCGGAGGACGTCGGAATACGACGCCTCCGGAGGACACCAGATCCCCACGGCAACCGACTTTGGCGGCCGCGGGAGCCTCCGTCCCTTCCCCTTCTTTACCGGTGAGTGGGCAACACCCACAGCCCCCGGGCCCCCGTCCGAAGGAGGGGCGGCTCTATCGCCATCGCCCCCTCCCCCGGCAGGGGGGGCCGCAACCTCCGCCTCCGGTGCAACAACCGGAGGAGGAGAGCCTCCACAGCCACATTTTTTCCACCCTCGGCGCGTGCGGGAGCCGACAGACCCAGANCGCCCGCACCGGTAAGGGCATCACCTCCATTCTGTGGGGGAGTGTCTTTGGCTGAGACGCCCTTGACACTCCCTTTTGCCTTCCCTTGTGAGAAGAGGCGGGGGGAATCATCACCAACATTAGTCGGGTCCGCTCCCGCCCTTCTTTCTTTCTTCCTCTTTTGTACGGCCTTCCAACCCACAGGAGGCGCCTCACACTCGGGGCCGCCGGACGGCAAAGAGGGTAGAGCCCTCTTCTTCTCTGTCAGAGGCCCGTCCGCCGCTTCAATCGGCGAGGCGGGCCTCTTCCTCCCTTCCGGGGCAGTGACGGAAATGAGGATTCCATCACCGGTCTCCGAAAGGTTTTCTACCTCCATTGAGGACGGCT
>NW_014557639.1:0-939 GCF_001313825.1 Dinoponera quadriceps | reverse complement strand
TTAAATTTCGAATAAATGAGTGAAGAAAAATGTTACAGCGTCATCACCTGTAAGCGGGAAAGCCTTTGCGTCTCATTGATGTAGCACCGTGAGGGAGTGAACGGCAGACGACTTCCCACCTCCTTTGGTCCTCCCCCACTAACTGCCCCGTTGAGTGGGCGTGACGAGAAGGGCTACGAGAAAATATAACGCGACTCTGAAATTTCTCTATCGAATATTATCGAAAGATCTCCAAGTCATAAAGGCAGTTGGTCGGACAGAAAATGATTATTTGCAGTACGCTTAGAATAAAGTGATTTTGGCGCCGCCCCGGTGACGTAGAGAGCGCGCTTCTTAAGGAACGCCGCGCCGCGATGCGGTGGTTTCTTTGTTGTTTACGTAGGAAGCGATAATGAAATGTTTCCAGCGAGCGGATTCGGCGACTGATTTTTCCGCGCGTCGCGGAAATTTATTATCACTCCCGACNTGATTTTTCAACACTCAACATTTTAATTTCTGTTAAATGCCTCGTATTGTCCGCGTGCGCGGATTTTCGCGACAATCTCGCGCGTCGGGCGAATGAATTTTTCACATCATTGTTGCCCATCGTGTATGAAATATTCCGGCGCGATAAGAATAAGCCATTCAATGCGCGCGTTTCCATCTTCTATTTTATTTTTCTTTCTCTCGCGCGCGCACGAATATTTAGTGTAGTGTGTTGTTATAAAACATCGGCGATGGATGAAATCCTCGGCGTTAATCGATATTTGGCAAATATTTATGAATAAAAAAAAACAATTTATTTTAACTCACCTTCCTTCAATGTTTGCGCGAAATTTGGGAAAGAATGTCAGACGTGTAACGGGTCGGATAAAAAGTTCGACTCGATTTTCAGTACACGGCAACAATGTCGATGATATCTCTTTTGTATCAGGTGTATAAATTAATTCGGTATCCTCG
>NW_014557638.1:0-1755 GCF_001313825.1 Dinoponera quadriceps | reverse complement strand
AAATTAATTGGAAAGAAGTTAATATCTTGAAACAATTTACTTTTACTACTTATTTGTGTTACTTTTTACTACCTAATGTTTTATTTAGTTTAATATTCAAGTAATGACAGTTGATTTACAGCATAGTTGGAATTATACAAATAGTATATACGAGGTCTGTTCAAAAAGTATCGCAAAATTTGTGTATTTCAAAAATTAGTTATTTATTCATGAATATCTATTTTGTCTCCTTCAAAGTAATCCCCATCAGATATTATACACTTGTGCCAACGTTTTTTCCAATCCTCGAAGCACTTCAAAAAATCATTTTTTGTGATCTTGTTCAGCTTCTTCTTTGATGCCGTCTTTATCTCCTCAATCGTAGCGTAGCGTCGTCCTTTCATGTGCCTCTTCATTACGGAAACAAGCAAAAATCACAGGGGGCCAGGTCTGGGGAATATGGTAGCTGCGGCATCATTAGTGTGTTGTTTTTGGCCAAAAATTCGCGCACAAACAACAATGTGTGAANCGGAAATAAGCAAAAGTCAGAGGGGGCCAGGTCTGGGGAATACGGTAGCTGCGGCATCATTAGTGTGTTGTTTTTGGCCAAAAATTCGCGCACAAACAACAATGTGTGAGCAGGGGCGTTATTATGGTGCAAAAGCCAATTTTTGTTCTGCCACAAAACCGGGCGTTTCTGGCGGATTGCTTCGCGCAAATTTCGCATAACTTGCAGGTAATATTCCTTATTGACCGTTCTACGCTGTGGCAAGAATTCATAATGCACCACGCCACTGCAATCGAAGAAAACTGTAAGCAAAACCTTCACATTCGACCGAACCTGGCGCGCTTTTTTCGGCCTTCTGAGAACATTTTGTACCACCGATAAACGTTGCTTCGGTCCAAGGTAGCTTCACCATATGCCACAGTCAACATTCGGAATACGTCCGCGCATTTAATTTTGTTTTTCACACAAAATTTGATACAGATTCTTTGATCCATTTTTTGGAATAGGCAAAAATTGAAGACGAGCCTAAACACGTCCAAGCAAAACAGCTGTCAAACATAAACTGAATATTCAAAATGGCCGAACTTGCCGGTATAAGTGAGGGACATGAGTACCAACATAACGCCACAAAAAAATCGAAAATCGAATATACGTAACCTTCGGAAATTCAAAATTCGCGATACTTTTTGAACGGACCTCGTAATGCGTATAAGTAGAGTCTTTTTGTAAAATATTTACTGCAAATTGTTATCTTATCAAAAGTGACTCTTAATTAACATTACGTTTTTGATATTTCCACAGATTCTCACAAATAAAGCTGGGACGGCGCACTAGCACCGTCACCCTCCCCGCGGCCCGACCGCCGACTATCCGTCGGGTCGCTCATCGGCGCTTTGCGCCATCTTAATCGATACGACACGCACGTGACGCGCTTCCGCCGAGAGCGTGATCACGTGCGTGTCAACAAACACAAACCCGGAGCCTCCGTCGGATATATATTCCGACCGGCGGAGGCCTCGAGACCTGATTCCACCGGAGTCAGCCAGAGCGACATGTTCGCAGGCTACTCCGGATCCCGTCTTCCACGTTGCCGAGGAACCGGAGTGATGTGTTCGCCGCCTCAGCCGCGTGTTTGCAGTCGCACTCGATCCTTTTGGCCGGGGAACCGAGACAGTGTGTTTGCCGTCTCAGCTGCGCGTTCGCAGCCGCACCCGACATACTACCCACATTGCCGAGGAACCGAGACGGTGTGTTCGCCGTCCCAGCTG